>NW_019728504.1:445907-544914 GCF_002891405.2 Cryptotermes secundus | reverse complement strand
AACCGGTATTTGTAGTTCTCAAGAGATTTTGTTAGAGGCAATGGGTATATTTTGCTTGTGAGAAATATAACTTTTGTATATTACATGCAGAATATGGAAGTAGGCATTGTACACATTTCTAAGCATTATGTAAAATGACCTCAAAAGTCAGGCGAAGGGTGAAATGCGAGTATTTTCTGTCTCAAATATTGCCTAGGAATTACACGCAGTACCAGGCTTGATACTGTGTAAATTTGTCTGTGAATTACAATTATACAATTCCAATAAATGAGGAACAAGCAATAAAAACTAACAAACCTAACTCCAAATGTGCACAATATATACTAGAGACACAATACATATATGGCACAACAGAGGAAACAATGGGTATACTCCACATCGAAAAAAGAGCCCTCTTATTGAATGCGATACGTTGGAGCGCTTCCACGGGGAGAGACGGAGTGCACAGAAATTACAAATGAATGACACACACACACACTGATAATGGCCCGAGAAAATTGCGGTCTTCTGGCNATGTATTCGAAGTATAGAATTATTGTAATCGACATATTATAGTGACATATACAACAGGATGCAAGGCATACTAACCAGGCTTGATAACGGATGTGTGTTAAAGACGAAGCCAACAATTGAAGCGCATCTGAAAACGTCAGTCGTCTAACCTAACCTAAATGTACGCTAAGGTAGGCTAGAAAAGGCTAATATAAATAATTCTTTCTTGTAGTTATATTGTCACATGTATTAGTGACTATAGACGGGGTTTGGATTGTTGATTAGATTTACTGGACTCTCACAGATCGTAACTACAAATAACTATAACNCTTGGTTCTCTTCCGAGTGTTTCTGTGCACTCTGAAAGGGAGGATGTACGAATGATAAACGCACGAGAGAACGTTCTTTAGATGGTTCGGTGAAGTCCGCTNATTCATATAGAACCGGCCCGACGAAATGAGGTGTAATATAAAATATACCATACAGATATTAAAGTAATTTACACATATCTTATCTTGGATTGTGTGCCGTGATCAGAGCAGGTGTTGAAAGTGTCCGCCGTTTTCAAGTAAGCATTAGAAACACTCGCTGTTCAACAGTGTACTCCATGACTGTCGCCTGCGCACTGCAGACACGTTTCGGCATTGTCCTTGACCTTGCAGCATAAGGGCTGCCACTTGCCGGATCATGCGCACACCATTCGACTCAGCACGGCCCACGGATTATTATGTCGTAATTGTGAGCGGTTATATGCATCACCTGCGGAATTATTAGCAAATTCATCGGGCCGGTTCTATACGATTCACCCTGTAAATCTACCGTTCTCCCAACTCCAGCACAGACATAATCCGCTATATGTATTAGGATAATTTTTATAAAAATAACAGTAATTTTAAACTGATCTATTAGTTTATTTAAGTATTTACTTATATTTAAATATTGTAATCCTGTGTAAAAACTTGTACGTGACAAGAATAATATCAATGGATCAATTACGACACGCAGTCCGGCAACGAACGGAGATGCATTTTGTTATTTATAAACGCCTGATGATGGTCATAAATGACCGAAACATATAGCATATTAACACTTTAATGAACTAGCTAATTTTATCGCCATTCGAGCCTATCAGTTATGTATTCGAAGTATAGAATTATTGTAATCGACATATTATAGTGACATATACAACAGGATGCAAGGCATACTAACCAGGCTTGATAACGGATGTGTGTTAAAGACGAAGCCAACAATTGAAGCGCATCTGAAAACGTCAGTCGTCTAACCTAACCTAAATGTACGCTAAGGTAGGCTAGAAAAGGCTAATATAAATAATTCTTTCTTGTAGTAATATTGTCACATATATTAGTGACTATAGACGGGGTTTGGATTGTTGATTAGATTTACTGGACTCTCACAGATCGTAACTACAAATAACTATAACAATGTAAGATTTGAGGCTTTCACGGCGGTGACCATGAAGAAAGCAGTCTTCTGGGATTTGGCACCGTGTATATGTGGTGTTAACCGACGTTTGGGAGGAACGTATCGCCTCCATCTTCAGGGTAGAAGAAAAAATAAGAAATCTGCAAGCGAAGAGATCGTGAGAACCGGTAAACCAGTCTGCTTTTACCGGTTCTCACGGTCTCTTCGCTTGCAGATTTCTTATTTTTTCTTCTACCCTGAAGATGGAGGCGATACGTTCCTCCGAAACGTCGGTTAACACCACATATACACGGTGCCAAATCCCAGAAGACTGCTTTCTTCAACTATAACAATATTGCTGATTTCCACACTGAGTCGTTAAGACTGCTTTCACTAGTCGTTGCTTGGTAACAGGTCCCAACAATGGCCATTCCTTCGCAAATTTCTCACTAGCCGTTTCCTGGTAACAAATCATAGCTGTTTAACACTCAACTCAATTAAATTAGTGCACTCTGTGAACTCTTATGAATAACGAATGAAGAATTAATCCGTTCTTCTCTGCCCGTCCAATTTTATAGTCTCCTGTAGCCATGGAGAATGTTTGTTGCTTGTCTGTTGACACGGGAATGTATGTTAATTTCGTAGCAGCGGCCTGGTTTCCATTACGTTTCTGCGCAAACGTGCCTAGCGAGCCGTTGTCTAGCAATGAACTATTCCACCTTTCAGCAATGTCCTATTGTGTTGGCAAGTAAAAAGGAATGAAGATCTAACTAACTGCTATTGCTATTATAATATTTATTGGTTTTTTCATAACTACTTTATTCTCCTTTTATATTGTTATTAATTTCCCTTACCTTTTAATTGTTTTGTGAGACAGAAATAACAGTTTTTCCACTCTGCTATTTCCTGAACTGGCCTCATGGCTCTTGTTATGTTTTTCTTTCTATCTAATATAATTATTAGTGCATACGCTGTGTTAATAGTACCCGCACTGTGCTTGTTCTGTGATTGGCCTTCTAGAGGTTCACTGAACATATGAATAATAAAGAACTAGACTGAACATAATTATCATTATCGGGTGGAGACTCAAACAGGTGTTCGAGGCTTTTCGAATACGCTGTAGCGTGAATGAGACAAAGAACATGCGAATATATCAGTTACAATGAGCCTTAGCGTTCTGAAATGTACTCGTATTGCAGCCGTCTGTATTGTGCATACGTTTTAGAAAAAGGATATTTTAATAAGGCCGTGTACTTTACAACATTTGTAGCTTCAATGATATCTTGAATGTTTTAGATATGCGATACGAAGATTGGAAATATCGTAGAAAATATGTAAATATCCAAACAATACTTCGCACGATGATTATACCTGCTGAGGTACGGACAGAGCGAACCTGAAATGCTTGTGTTTCGTCCCGGAAATAATACCTAAGGAAACATGACACGAAATCCATTTATCTGCATCACCGACTCTAAGAGTTAATTTGTCCAATTAGTAACATAAAAAAAACTTCTTCTTTCGTCTCGATCTTTTTAATCCGAGCTTATTTAACGAAGTTGTAACATTACCATAGACCATTTAGAAACTAATGATACCCTTGGAGAAGATTTTTTTTTCTTTTGCACTACAGCCCCAGTGGGCCTAGGCCTACCCCCATGAACCTCTCAGTTCACTTCGGTTTTTCTAGATCTTACTCATTCGGTAGGACCCCTAGGGCGGGTGATCAGCTCGTCGCAAGGCCTCTACCTGTACACAAACACAGAAAAACGCACACACACAAACTAAATACCCATGCTCTGAGTAGGATTCGAACCCACGATCCCGGCTTCCGAGCGAGCGAAGACAGTACATGCCTTACACCGCTCGGCTACTGTGACCGGCAGTGTATAAGAATAATATATAAGAATTCAGTTCGTACCTCACAGGAAACAGATCCGAACCCACGATCCCGGCTTTCGAGCGAGCGAAGGCAGTACATGCCTTAGACCTCTCGGCTACCGTGACCCGCTCCTTGTAAGATTACTGTTGCAATATTAGACAGAAGCAGTCTCGTAAATTGTAAGGTATTAGTTCTGTACCCACATACTCGAACCCAGAATTGTTGTCATAAAAAGCCCCTTTATTATGCAGGATTTAAGGTTCATAAGCTATTGTTGTGAAGAGTCCTATCTTCCGAAACATAACGCCATGTAGTTCGTTGAAAAGCAACGGACGTTTCGGAAGAGCATTTTCTCCATATTCAGGGTCGAAGAATAAGACAGGCAAGAAACAAGCATGATGCAGGTAGCAAACACAGCTTCCTTGTTTCGCCCCGAAACGTAGGCGACATGTTCCTTCAAAACCTCTATTGATCTTCAACAGAAGACGGAACTCTTCAGTCTCTTTACTATCAACTCCTTGCACGATAAAATTGAACATATTCAGGTTTTGCTCTGAACTTTGCTTGCTGTTGAGTGTTTCCTTGAGGTTTGGCCGCGATGTTTAGGGAGATACAGGCTTGTGATACTATATAAATAGTATTCATTCGGACGTTGAAGATCTAAAGTAACTTATGTTACCGGGGGAGCTGTGATGTGAGAAATCACTTTATGTTTCATGGTTTTTTTCTTTGCCGTGTGTCCTATATAACAAGCCTACATCGAACTAACAGAGAGGTAGTAGACACAGCGTCTACTGGACTATAATTTCCACTGCTAGTTATCCCAATAGCTCCCACATGCCTTACGTTAGACAGTATTTAAATTTGATACACATACAAACGCAGTTGGAATTTCTCAGGTGCAACATTTGAAATTCCAGGGCACGGGGTTACGAGTCTTATGATATATGATTGTAACCCTGTTTAACAGTGGGACTCGCATCTTAGGTTGATACTTGTTGGTAGTTGCCTCATTTTGTTCCATTTCTTAAGCATTGAACAATAAAATTCGCCCTTAAAACTCCATAAAAAAGAAGAAATGAAAATAGAAACACGTTTTCTGCAAGGCGTTACAGAGCGTAGGTGCCTGTTGCCATGGTGCAGGGCTACATTAAAAAAAAATGACGGTTATTCAGTTTGTCAGTAAAGTTCGATCTTTTATAGATATCGAAGGTTCATTACTACGTTCACAGAAGTCCGCCATTAGATTCTACCCTAAGCCAACACTCATCGTTGTGCCCTGTTTAGGATCCACGATTTGCTCCCTTTTTTTTTTCTGATAAAATAATTATATGCATTTCCCATCACCTTTGTGCGGCTACATATCCACCATATTATCATCCTTAATTTAGTCACAGTAAAAATATTTCGCCGGTCACGGTAGCCGAGCGGTCTAAGGCATGTACTGTCTTCGCTCGCTCGGAAGCCGGGATCGTGGGTTCGGATCTGTTTCCTGTGAGGTACGAACTGAATTCTTATACACTACCGGTCACAGTAACCGAGCGGTCTAAGGCATGTACTGTCTTCGCTCGCTTGGAAGCCGGGATCGTGGGTTCGGATCTGTTTCTTGTAAGGTACGAACTGAATTCCTATATATTATTCTTATACACTGCCGGTCACGGTAGCCACACGGTCTAAGGGATGTACTGTCTTCGCTCGCTTGGAAACCGGAATCGTGAGTTCGAATCCCACTCAGGGCATGGATGTTTAGTTTGTGTGTGTGCGTTTTTCTGTGTTTGTGTACAGGTAGAGGCCTTGCGACGAGCTGATCACCCGCCCAAGGAGTCCTACCGAGTGTGTAAGTTCTAGAAAAAACGAAGCGAACGGAGAAGTTCATGGAGGTAGGACTAGGTCCACTGGGGCTGTAGTGCCAAGGAAAAAAAAAGTAATATTTCACGAACAGTACGTATTATGAAATTCCTCATTAAGAAATATTTTCAACCGTCTTGTTACTCCTTCTCCCTTATGTCCAGACATTCTCTTCAGCACCATGTTCTCTGACCTCTTCATTCTTTTAGTATAGTTTATTCGGACCCGCTTCAGATATTTTGCTACAAATCATACAAAGATGATGACACTGGTTGCTGGGTTGATACCGAGCGCTCTAGGACAGGCATTGCCTTTGGACATAGAACGGAATTTTTCTGAATGTCCCTAGAAAAATGAATAGAAAAGTATTCGAATTTCGATTCATGGATCATCCGAATACAAATAGAGTGTGAGGCGAAATCTAAATATGTATGAGTCTGATGTTATGTAGTCTATTCTACTATCCGTCTCACAGAACATAGTATGTCGTTTCAGACAAGCCTACGTATTTGAACTTGCATAATATTCGCATCTGAATAAAGCTTCTTGATCATCTATTGTGATTATTATATCTCTCCGGTAACAGTGAATACCTAGATAAATTAAATTACATAATATATTGTCAGGTATTTGTGTGACTGTTTGATGGGTGCTGGATTGGCTACTTAGATTTGTCGCATTTAAACACTCAGCTGGTAACTCGAGGTAATACGGCGCTAGCTATAATCTCCGCACTTTCAGTTCACGGTTGCACACACAATAAGGTTCCCAGTCTTCACTAGTCGTATCCTGGCAACCAGTCTCAGCGCAATAATTATAACAGTATCACTGTAACTGCAGCACATATAAAGTCTATTTTCACATCCGCACTCTTGCAACTCAACTAACTCGTTGCCCTCTCTTCTCAATCACCTTCGACTGCCGTCTCCAGAGAGTCCATCAGTTATTCCCTCAGCTGGCCTGGAATCTTCGTTATATAGCTTGGGGCGGATCCAACAGAAAACACCGTTTCCAGCGTTATATCTCAACGATGCCTCGCTTGTTGCTTGCTTATTTGTTGCCGCGGGAACCTGTTTACCGAGTCGTTGTCTAACAAATAACGTCTACTCTAACTCCGCTATTCCGGCTTTCAGGCGTCATGCCACAACATACTGCTGTTTGGTAAAGTATTGCTCAAGAGGCCCAAGCTTTGAATTAGACACACGTAGATACACATTTGTAGTTTAAAATATTTCTTCAAGTATATTAAGTATGTGTTCGAAATCACTCAGTGGTAGATACAAGGGCATCTGTTGAGTGCATACAAAGGTTCAGATCAATACAGCACAACCCGTAGGCGAGCGGCCGGACTTTGCAGTCGGGCCGATGTGATAGCTTCACGATTTAAATCTTAAAAGTGTTAATGCCCAGTGCAAAATTTCCGATTGACGCTCTTCCATTCATAAACTCTAAATAAATATGTTGGAATATGCATTAAAACATATCTTTCCCTGTCCAATAATAATAATAATAATAATAATTATAATAGACTTGTTTCCTCAAGCGATATACCATTCTCACCTGTATCTTTGTTGAAACCGTTTAGGAACTTGGCTATCGACTGTCCTGACTGAACACTTTTCGTTGCTTTCCTCAGACACTACAATAAAATGCCCTTATATTACCTTAAATTAAGCCACCATGCATATGTTGTTTAATTTATTATTTTTTAGTACCGCCTGATGATTGGAAGGTATTCAGATCCTGAGTTACTTACAGCTCTGTTAAATCAACTACAAATAGGCAGAAGTAAAATTAAGTAAAGTTGTCCCTATGTTTAACTAATTAAGCACTACTCCATGAAGGCATTAGGGGGGAGTGGAAGTATAGCTCCACCATTCTCGACCTCGACACTAGATTTTAGGTGAGTGGTCTGCTCGATTTACCCCCGGGGAAAGAAGCTCCCGGTACCAATTATATAGGAGACTGGGTGGGCCCCGGAACCAATCTGGACGACGTGGAGAAGAGAAAATTCTTGACACTACCTGAACTCGAACACCGACCCCTCGGTCCAGCCCATAACCAGTCGCTATACCGACTGCGCTATTTCGGTTCACATTATAGGCTTAAGTATATGGTGTTTGTATTTACTGAATAATGCCACATGCATTTTATTATGAAGGAAACAGCTACTTCTCATTGTGACATGTTTGTATTTATAATTACAAGAGACTGTCCTTCAGTGCAGTCAGATAAAGGTTGCATTTTAACAGAGTGTTGTACATCAGGCAAGCCATAATTTTATACCAACTTTCAGAGTTTTTTTCGTGTTCGCACAACACGAAGTATCCTTAAGCCTAGTTATATATTTACAGGGAACAGAAAGGGGCATATTGGGATATGGAATGCCTTAATGAGTAGCTGGAGGTTGTGGCCTTTGTTCACATTTTCCCGAAGACCAATTAAGAGACAAATCAAAGCAGCGAAAGTAGGACACCGTCTTGCAGTGGCCTGTGTGATCATACGTCAGAGGTCATGTGACTGATCGTTACACGGACGCCCCCAATATTATTCTTAGGTGGACAGAAAACAAAAATAATATGAAAAGAGTAACAAAGTTTAAACAAACATGGAAACCAATTGTCCAGTCTAGTCAAAGCGTTCACTGTCCTATTCGGAAAGATCTGTTTGTGTTTGTGTGCCAACTGGGGTGGAATGTGGAGGTGGGGCTGATGTAATTTAAAACAGAGAGAGCATAAATACTGTGATACCAATTACGTAAACTGACACATGATAGAATGTCTCAATCAATGGAAATTACTCGCTTGTCAACTGTCAAACTAAAGTATTGGAGAACTCTATTTTCTGAACGTCAACTATTGTAACAGAATCCATGCATTGTTTTGTCTCCCGACACAGGGAGAAGCTATTACAGCAGTGTGCAGCTGTACTGCTCTTACAGAAAACCTGAAAGTTCAATTTCCCCGCTAATTTCGAACTCTGTTTACACATTTCACATTACAATAGTAAACCTAAAAGATAAAACTATCCCTGTAACAGTCCGTGGAGGCCCATATAGTTATGAGACGTCGAGGCTCCCACACTTTCTCTAGACAGTTGGCCCACAGATGGCGGTAAGGTTGTCAGCCTTACATGCCGCCTGCTCTTTACCCCCTCCCCAGGTGGATTCCTGGTACTCATTTCTGTTAGAGGCTGAGTCGAACCCAGAGCCACAATGCGGCTGGAAAGATTAGGGAAATTAAAAAGAAATCCAATGACTTCATCAGGACTCGAAACCGCGCCCTTCCGGCTTGTAGCATAATGCCTCAACCAACTACGCTGCCGCGTGTCCCTATTAATATNATATTGGTGGGAAAACCAGAAGGAAAGAGACCACAGGGAAAACCAACACGTAGGTGGGTGGACAATATTAAAATGGATCTTAGAGAGATAGGATGTGATAGTATGGATTGGATTGATCTGGCTTAGGATAGGGACCATAGGAGGCTCTTGTGAACACGGTAATGAACCTTCGGCTTCCATAAAATGCAGGGAAATTCTTGAGTAGCTGCAGAATTGGCGGCTCCTCAAGAAGGGCTCAGCTCCGTGAGTAAGTATTACATTTGCCTGAAAGGAATGAAGATTTTCACGACAATCGCAGTCAGAACTAATTATCTGAACCAATAAATGAAGTACCTGGTGTATGGTAATTTTCGCAAGTCTGATAGTCGCTCAGCTCGTCAAAACGTTACCCGCCCTTTATGCCACCCAAATGTTCACTACCATCACAGAAGAGCCCACCAATATTATATACCCTTTACTTATAATATATGTAGGATAGGCGAATTCACGGTGGAAAAGTAGAATTTCGGGAATAATAATATGTTGCCAAAGGCAAACACATTTTCAGTGCTCTTCCCCCTTAACATACAGAGTCCATAATTTTCAACAGAATGAAATGAAGAATGCTAAGTAGGAGCTGGCTGATAAGCGAAGGTAGAAAGAAGAACGTAGAAGAGTTTGACACTGACGAATTTTAGGAAGTGCGCGATATTACTGGCAAGGATAACCTCTGAGCATCATGCACTATGGATGAGCTCTTGACAAGAGGGCGGTCGGAGCTGCGTAGTAATCTCAACGTGAAGATTTCAGACAGCAGTGAAGTAGAAATCGCTGTTACCTCCAAGTAAGTGAACTACCCCGTTCGTGTTTGCGTCTGAGGCGTCATTATTTATGTAATGGTACAATTTATATTTAAATGTGACGTCGAAATGACGCATAACTCTGACAATATTATCCATTGTACAGAAAACCAAACTAGTACTGAATATCACAGAAATATAGCTCACGCCATTCAACAAATATCATAACAGTATGCAGACCTCGAGTATTTGATAAAACTATTAGGCTTCACCTCTGAATTTCAGGAAATTTATAACATTTGCACTTCCGGTAACTTCATATAGTATGGGCATGGTAGCGCATATTAGACATCAGAGCGAAATTTCTAAAACATTATCGATAGAGACGAAACATACTCTGTCATTATAATTAATATTGTTGACTTTACCGCCGCTGTTAGCGCCATCAGCATAACCTGGTAGAGTTTCCAGAGTTTCGTTTTCATTTCCAAGGTGCCTTGATGGCAGACATGCTCAGGTTCATCGAAACGTCATTAAACGAGCTCCCCACGACACGGTGTCATCGCCTAAGAATGTTTTTCTTTTCACCTCTCTCATATGGTAGAATGATCAAGCCAGGGAGGCTGAGATGGGCAGGGCATGTAGCACGAATGAGGGAGAAGAGGAATGCATATAGGTTATTGGTGGGAAAGCCAGAAGGAAAGAGACCACTGTGAAGACCAATATGTACGTAGGTGGGTGGACGATATTAAGATGGATCATAGAGAGATATGGTTGTATGGACTGGATTTATTTGGCTCAGGATATGAACGAGTGAAGGGCTCTGAACCTTCAGGTTCCATAAAATGTGGGGAAGTTCTTGAGTAGCTGCACAACTGGAGGCTTCTCAAGAAGGGCTCATCTCCGTAAGATAGGTGTGGTAGTGAGAGTCACTATCTCATATTAGGTGCATCGACCGCCAACATTCATCGCATAAACTTTGGACATGATGAAACAGTGAAAGGGTAAGCGCAACATAAAGCCAGAAGCATTATGGATTTACGAGCCTAGTAAATATTTGTTTGTAGCACTGAAATGTAGGAAGGTAAAGAGAAACAGTGTTTTGAGGGGGTTACCACACTGTATACATAATTCATATTGAAAATGTTCGCACTGCTGATATGTTCATGACCCAGACAGAGGCTTCAGAATTATTCTCTTGAGTCACCTATCCAGGTCTGGTCTGTGGCTCCTACTCTGTGGATAATGGTAATTGTGTGCACAATGATTCGTGAGACCTAAACATGAGACTGACACTTCTTGAAGAGCTCACCTTTCCCCATCGNGCTTGGGAACAGCGGGATTCACCTGAGTCGATTCTACGGAATTCGCAGTTGCAGAATAACAGCAAGAAAGGAATTACGCGATGCAAGGAAGATTTCATGCGTGATTTGAAGTGACAGAATCTTACAAGTCCTTTGCCAGGATACGTGTAGGACTACTGAAGACAGAGAATCCTATTGCGTGGGTAACGGTGAGCTATAAAGTTAGTAGTGCCAGCGATAGCGCTGCAATTGCCTGTTCCCCCGAGTGGTGTGAATAAGGTGTCAATAAATTCAATCATCTAATCGAGAACCCGCCTTATAAGTCGCGCGCAAACCCCCTACTCGTGACAGTATTTTTACGCCTCAGTTCTCAGTTCATTTGTATAAATGCCTGAAATTTGCCAGGTATTCGCCTCAGCTATGATCATAATTCCTAGGCGTAGATGTTAGGATAGAAGGAGAACATGGGTCTTAAGTAAAAATGATGTGAGAAATTAAACTCGATTCGTCTGACTAAAGATAAGGTTCAGGGGCCAGCTCTTGTGAACACGGCAGTAAAACACCGGTTACAAGGAAGGCTGAGGCTATTCTAGATCATCTGGCCTTCATCAGCCAAGTAATGATATCTCTGCTGTCAGTAGTTAACAAGTTAGCATACAAAACATACTTAATAAAGACTCTGATAGAAGTGAAGGCCAGTGAAGATGATATTAGCGAGCAGATGACAATGATGACTGTTATTCAGTGAAGGCAAAGAAAGATTACAACAGTGCTAAGTTTCCTTACAAATTATTAGCCCTAAAGGGCCCCTTGGCATAAGATCCATAGAAACCAATATCAGTCTTAGGTGAAAAAACATTAGCTTACGAACTGAATTTATAGATATAAATAAGTAACTTTGGTTTGTGAGGTGGGGTCAAATCTTCGTGTGTATAATAGTATCGAATGGTGGAATGACTGATAATTTTGAATTCAGAGGAATACGGAAGAAAGCGAACTCGGTATATTTTGACGTATTTTCCAGCCAAACTATGAGTAAAGTTACTCAGTACACCCTTCTTCGTTCTCGGATTTCGAATTCGAAACATGCGGGATAAAAATCAGTAAAATTAAAGCTTTAAATGCGATGTTTGTTCATAAATGTTTAAATTGAAGGAAAAATTTAACCGCGAAGTTGTTAGGCCTACTTCCTGTCGAAATTGTCTGCAGTATAAATTTGGGAAATAAAAATAATTGATGCCCATGGAAAGTACAATGGGTTATAAATTCTGTTTACTCAAGTATTCTCCAGCTGTAACATTCAAGTTATTTGCGTTCTTCCTACTAATATTTCAGCTGCTCACTCCAACATCTAGTAGAATTAAAATGAGTTAAGAATAACGGGTTTCAATAAAAGCATCCAAACACCCCCCCTCTTCATACACAAAGTTACATATTTTTAAACAAGAATTTATGGGAATAAACAATTGTCTGCTGTAGTTTTAAATGACACGAACCGCGGAGAAAACGAAAAATTTGTGGGGGGTCATATATATACCTACAAACAGACAACACTATGATCTCATAAGCTTCTGTTTATTTTTTTCAAAATAAGAAAAGTAGACTTAAACATATACGTTAGGTAGGACAGCGTTGGTGAGATGAAAGGTTGGGGTGGAAAGCATGTTAAATCAGTGCTTCAAGGTCTGCACCTATCAGCATATTATATTGGCTGTAATACCGGATCAGTGAACTCAAAATCGGGCATTACCTTAGGGAATACAAACAGGGAGGATGGGTTGAAAAGAGAAGACTCAGAAGTGTAAGGGATTAGACGAGAATAGGAAAACCGGTTCTGTGGGGGTGGTTACATGTCATCTATCATAAATGTCTCTCTCTCTCTCCCTCTCTCCCTCTAAGCTAAAGTGTGTTTCATACTCTCATAGAACCAGCTTATCAATCCATTTTGGCCCGTGTTCAAATTCACCCCAGGTCATGAACTCATCCTCAATTACAATGCGTATGTGAGGAATATAGAGGTGGTCAGGCCCAGATATGTGTTGCAGCTGATACTGAGGAAAAGATAGGGCGTCTTTCCCCGGATATATAGGCCCAAACAATTTAATTAGGAATTTTTGGAGTTTTGTTCCTGTTATAATGTTATCATGATGTACTTTGATGTATTAATGAGTATAATTAGAATGATCAAGTCAAGGAGGGTTAGATGGGCAGGGCATGTAGCACGAATGGGGGAGGATATTTGTGGGAGAGCCAGAAGGAAAGAGACCACTGGGAAGACACAGACGTAGTCGATGGACTATATTAAAATGGATGTTAGAGAGATAGGATGGAATTTTATGGATAGAATTGTATCTGGCTCAGGATAGGGACCAGTGGAGGGCTCTTGTGAACACGGTAATGAACCTTCGGGTTCCATAAAATGCTGGGAAATTCTTGAGAGGCTGCAGAATTGGCGGCTCCTCAAGAAGGGCTCAACTCCATGAATAAGTAAGAAAGTAATGTCTCTTAATTTCCCTACTCATATTTGCACTCTATATGGTTTGTGTCAACTATTCTGTAATATGGTGGAAATCAGACGGTGTTTAACGACGCCGTATCATCCGTAGTGGCTGTGTAGCATAGAGTGATATGAAAGGGTGACAATTTTCGGGGAAGGTGTAAGGATTGGGGGGGCAGAGGGAGTGGGTCATTTCAATATTACCTGGACAATATCCTGAGGAATCTGAGGACACCCACAGAAATCCTTAGTGAGAACAGTCGGTATGTCGAGGTTTCAACTGGGTGTCTCTCGAATGCAAGTCAGACACATTACCTCTTAAAACGGTTTTAACGGCGGCTGCGTTTATAACAACAGTTAATTATGAAATATTGAAATTACTGCATCAGATACAAAATAAGGTAAAGTTTTCCCTGCTTTTAATTGAATAAGCACTACTTCATGGAGACGTAAGGGGAAAACAGAGGTATAGCGCCACCATTCTTAACCTCGGCACTAGCTGGAGGTGAGTTGTCAGCTTCTTTCAAGGCAGTTTTACACCAACGGAAAAGGCCCACGGTTCCAATTGGATAGGAGGCAGGTTGAGACCCAGAGGCAGTCTGAATGTTGTGCAGTAGAAAAAATTTCTTCTTTCTACCTGAAATACTGTGTCAGGGCTATTAAGAATGCACTCCATTTTATGGTCAGTGTACTGTGCTTCGTCTTGAAGTTGGATACCCTCTTGTGATACTCTCTCAAAAGCGCCCATTTATATATAGGGGCTAGTAGGAAATGTAAATAAACAATTACACTTATTATTGATGTAGTTCCGAGCACTATATCTACTTGTGTAGCTTATAATCTGTCTCCGTAGCTATGCATGTAATTTGTAACATGTACAAAAAGTTCTATACAGACTTTGTAGCTACCGGTAGGTTTATGATCTATCTTCATATAAAATTAAATTAAAACGCACGAATGTAAAATATCATATAATACTATCGTGTCCGTAGGAAATGTTATGAAATCCGTGACCTGGTCTGAATTGCATATGCCAGTAGGGAAAGACTCCCAGACACACGCACACGACTACGTCCCATTAGGGAGGACATATTGAGATTATTGTCTTCTGGGATATGCATTATATAGTCCGGTAGATGGAGACCGTACATTAATTAAAACGTCGGTATCTATCTGTGTATGGGGCGTCATATCAAAACTGAGAGTAATAGTATTCACAACTGAGAGTAATATTCACGAAAAGGCTCAAATTTAGCAAAAACACATTTGTTACTCATGGCACGTGAATTATCTTAAATCTAGACTCGCCACTTTTTTTTTGGTATGAAGAAGCTTAACCCTATATACTGAAATGTTAACATTTCTCCTGAAATTATCCAAGACGATCCGCTAAATTAATTATATTTAAGATTTGAGGCTTTCACGGCGGTGACTATGAAGAAAGCAGTCTTCTGGGATTTTGCACCGTGTATATGTGGTGTTAACCGACGTTTCGGAGGAACGTATCGCCTCCATCTTCAGGGTAGAAGGAAAAATATATAAGAAATCTGCAAGCAAAGAGACCGTGACAACCGGTAAAAGCAGACTGCTTTCTTCTTAATTATATTTCTTGTTATTCCGTGCTACTATATGCATCTGTAGGGAGCCTGGATAGCGTAGTGAGTATGACGATGGGCTGCTAGTTGCACGGCCGGGGATCGATTCTCGGAAACTACAAGATTTTCCTCTATTCCACAGTTCTGGACCCCCTAGCTTCTTACCCAATGGATGTCTGGGGCTCTTTTCCCTAGGGTAAATCGGCCCGAAGCTTAAAGCTCACCTCTCACCTGAGTCTAGTGCCAAAGTCAGAAATGTTTGCGCTGTATCCTGCGTGTTCGGGGCCTGGTGATTAATTACGAGTAATTAAGCACAGGGACTTCATCTTCTTTTTGCCTTTACCATACGCGCCTGTTCCAGATCTCTACAAGTTTATATGGGCACTGCGGTCAGCAAGTATAGAACGCTAATAGTCAATGAATCCGTTGAAACAACAGCCGGAAAAATGCTTCGCTTATTGTAGACATTGAAGAAGTCAAAGAAAGAAAGAAAGAAAGAAAGATGTTCCGAACTGACAGTGAGAACAGAAAAAAATATGGATAGAAACTGATAATAATCCGTTGTGCAAAGGTACTGTCAAATAATCTATCTAAAGAGCTTGATAGAAATTTTCTTAAAACTGACTCAGAATTTGCAGTTTTCTGAAGTTCGGAATATATGAAAGCTTACCGTGTCGATGCCTTTATTCAGCAGTGCCATACATATAAGAGTAAACCAGTTTCCGTTCGGTAACATTCCCGTACAAAATAGTAAGCTTCCGGGTGTCAGAATCTGACGTGACGTGGTTTCTGACGTCAGGGCAGCCGATACGCTCTGTAGGTGATCTATTGCTCTTTGATGTAATTACTCCAGTCCAATGTAAACATCATGTAATCTCTGCTTTAATAATTAGGCATATTATATTACTACAGTTACCTACACATATTAACGCTCTACGTCATAAACACAGAGTGATGAAATCAACACAGTGTGGATGCAAATAAATAGGTCAGAATACGAGATTTGGACGAAATTTTGTACGTCTAGGTCTATAGTTTATTGAAGTATGCTATGCCATCTGCAGAGCACCGCCTCTATGGTCTAGTGGTTAGAGATCCTGGCTACAGATCTAGATTTCCCGGGTTCGATTCCCGGCGCTACCAGATTTTCTGAGAAGTAGTGGGTCTGGAGCGGGGTCCAATCAGCCTCGTGAGGTTAATTGAGGCGCTTCTTGAATGGAAATAGCGGCTTCGGTCTAGAAAACTGAGATTAACGGCCGTGGGGATCCGATGAGCTGACCACGCGACACCCTCTATCCACAAAAGTTGGCACTAACTTCGTCGACAGGCGACGGTCGCTCGGTCGGTATAGTTCGCTTTCGGACTACAGACTACGCAGTTGTGCCATCTGCAGAAGATATCGTGTTACTTGATTTTCATTTGTAAAATGTTATTTTTTCATAGATGTTGAAATGTATTAAACCTTTCCTTTCGTAGTAAACATTTTAAAGCAAGTGCGAAATTGTGGGATGAGAGTTAAGCTCATGTTAAATAGAAAAGAATAATGTAGAACCTTTTGAAGAGTCACTCAGATTGCTAAGAAGTTTTCCGCTTTTTGTAGAACCCTCCCGTCCACCATGTTGATAAGAGCCTGCCACTAGACACAATCCTTTGGCACTTGAATCCATTTCATACACTCTTTGCTTAACTGTATTAAAGAATATATCCAGGTTAAAGGTCATGTATAACACTTGACAGCATAATTGGTAAGTCAGAATAAGATACCTAAGGTTTGTGTTATATAAATGATTGATATTTTCACAAGATTCGATAAATTCAGTATGTCCTAATTATAATTATGAAGGTTAATACAGAAAACATATTATAATAATGAGATTTGAGGTTTTCCCGGCGATGCACCAGTGTGAAAATAGACATTAGTCTATTAACACCTGCTCACTCTCGTTCTTCGCTTGCGGATTTTCTTATTGTTTCTTCTACCCTGAAGATTGAGGCTATACGTTTCTCCGAAACGTCGGTTAACAGTATCTACACGGCGCCACATCCCAGAAGACTGCTCTCTTCATATTGTAATAGTGGTTTCTAATTGTATTGATATCCTTCTGAAGATGGGCTATAGGACCGAAACATGTCAAGGATAAAATATCAAAAAGGAGAAAAAACTTCAGTAGTCACACTGGACGGAATTAATTAACCTTTTATAATATTGTTAGTGTGACGAACCAGAATGAATTAAGTCAAACTTAATATGTCCTTTTATGAAAGGTTACCTTTCAAGATCTTCGAAGAATTATAACAAACACTCTGATAAACAGCATCACAATTTAACCTGATATAATTTTGGCTAGTTTTTAAGTAAAAGGGGGAAAAAAAGGAACGAGTCTTTAGCGATTATGATCTACATACGTACTGGTGTCCCCATCTCGTAGTAGTGTAATGAATTAGCCGGTCCAAGATGGAAGGGAGGAGGGGGGTTTGGCAACGGCTGTTCCAGTCGTACATTTCAACGCTGCTCCCAATAAATGGCGTTCGCTGGTGTGTCCTCTGAATCTTGCCAAAAAGAAGATCCTACGGATTTCCTTTAGTATGAATTGTGCGGGAAGACAGAAGCCGCAGCTAACACTTGCAATTTATTGCTCGCTTTAACTGGCTGTATAAACGTGTGGTTGCACGGGTACTAACTTGCCAACACACAGCCGCTTTGCTAAACTTACATCTAACCTACTGGATCCCTTATCGTCGCGTTACATGCGCGATGGCCTAATTTCGCAGTCCCCATTTCCTTCAGCCTCCATCCGTCATTTTAGCTTATAATCATTGGTGCATCTGACTTAGATTTGAAATGTTTGTTTGTTTGTCCAGCTGAAATGAAGAATCTGCAGTCTTTGTTCGGCGTTGGAGAAGGTTACAGGACTGTAACATCTCATGGGTTATCTGTTAGCAAGGGAAGTCCTGTGAGTCTTGAGGCTCTTAAGGAAGCGACGATGATGAATGTTCTATTGTACGATGTGACGCCGTGTATTCTTGGAGACTACACAGCTTCACATCCAAGAAAATATTATGTTGGTCTTCGTCCATTATCGGAATTCATTAAAATCTCTGTGTTTCATTTCTGTCTTTAGTTGAACAGGATGTAAAAGAAAACGTCATATCCTGTCCACCTAAACAGGGAATAGAACAAATTTCCGAAATTTAACTGTTCTAATAAACTAGAACTCAAGTGGGATGAAGTGGTCAGGGCATGTAGCACGAATGGGTGAGATGAGGAATGCATATAGGATATTGGTGGGAAAGCCAGAAGGAAAGAGGCCACTGGGAAGACCAAGGCATAGGTGAGTGGACAATATTAAAATGTATCTTAGAGAGATAGGATGGGATGGTATGGATTCGATTCATATGACCCAGGATAGGGACCAGTGGAGGGCTCTTGTGAACACGGTAACGAATCTTAGGGTTCTATAAAATGTTGGAAAATTCTTAAGTAGCTGCAGATTTGGCTTCTCCTCAAGAAGGGCTCAGCTCCATAAGTAAGTAATAAACTAGAACAATGGACAAAATTAAAAATAGTAGCGTTATGTGTCACATTACTTTAAAAAATCTCAAATCCAACTTCAAGTTTAATGCAGAGAAATCTTTAATATTACACTCAACTATTAACTTGTCGCTGTCACATGTTTGTTTCAGTCCTTCTCTACAATTTACACTTTACTTTTTTTCCAACAAGGAGTTAAATATTACCTTAGAAACTTCAGGCCCATTTACGTATCATGCAATAAGAAACATTTAAAGAGCTGAAGATTTATCATTAATTACATCATATATAACGTAGAATTTGTTCAGATTTCTGTTTCATTTATGAAGTCCTGTCCTAATTTTAATCAAAACCACACACTCTCGCTTCTACCTTAAGAATAACAACGCTTTTTGGTTATGTAGGCTGTTTGGCTGCTGGTATGCATCTGGCTGTACTCGTTTCTTTACATTGTCATGTATATTATTTTTTTCTATTCTTCTAAGTTTTTCTTCGGCCTTTGTCAGCATCTGAACTTATTTAATATTATGTAAGATTTGAGGTTTTCACGCCGATGACTATGAAGAAAGCAGTCTTCTGGGATTTGGCACCGTGTATATGTGATGTTAACCGACGTTTCGGAGGAACGTCGGTTAACACCACATATACACGGTGCCAAATCCCAGAAGACTGCTTTATTTAATATTGACAGGGTGAATTTTGGATGGTGAATAAATACACGTGCAAAGTGTAGAGATCATATATGTTATTATTTACCACAAGCCTTTAACTCTCCCTGAGGAACTCAGGGGAATCCTAAACTGCCAGTCCTGAATTAGATTCTATTCAAGCACTACAGCGGTCCTGAATTAGGAAATGTAACCAATTCATAATATCCCGTAGAGCCACACTCATTCCCGCGACTGATTTAGAGCCAGAAATACTCGAAATTGTAGACATCATACAACAACGGAAGTATTTGAATATATTTACAGCCATAACACTAAGAATTAAGTTTATTATAGGATTATACATGAGTTTTCTTCCGAAACTCACAGAGACCTACAGTGTATGAGCATGAGTTTAAGAAATTATTTCTGAAGGACACATCATAAAGACGAAGATCACGAATACAAAACGAAGCACCCAATCATAATGATATAACGGTTACCCTGTTCAAAATTTTTGTAATAATTCCTTCATATCTTATAGAAATATCCAGATAGAGTAGGCTTATCTTTAAATAGACTGCTATTGTTTTCGTCGCTTCCCTCCTACCATTTGACAGTGTATGAAACAGGCCTATGGAGTTGATACAGCTTCCTGGCGCGTAGTGCGATCGATATGCAACCAACAGCAGTGGCTTCCAGCCGGCCCGAAGTCCGGGACAAGGGATGCAAGGCCCATAACAGCTGTGTCACAAGCGGGAGCGCAGTTCTATAACTAATGACCTAGCGCTATGGTGTAGGGTTGCCTTCAAAATTTGATAATTCCTCAGCCAGTACAGGAATTTCCTGCTTTTATGGAACTCAAAGTATTAAAACATACTCTCTAAACCATACCCCAAGCCAGTCAATTCTAGTTCTCAAATTTGAACTTTACTTCGCTAATATTAAGTTTAATGCTATCCTAACGTCTATGATTACGACTTCGAAGTGATCCGGTTAATCAGTTGTTGATTTGTACTTTATCAATTTTGATGCGCGTTCCCAGCCCACCTTATACGAGTGTTTCTCAGCTGTTCTGATTAACATTATGTGAAATGTACAGAACCGAGCTCAGTGCTATATAACTTGACAGTTCTTCAGCATTTCAGCTCTTCTTTATTTCCATATTTTTTCACAAATTTTGACCTCAAACACCCTTATATGTGGTCCACATTCTTGCCTTCTATTGAGGCGTGAAGTTTCATCAATATGAAAGGAGTGATATCACTATAATCTTCTATGCTTTAATGGTTAAATTTTAAACGGGACACGTGAAGATAAGAAAGGTTTCCCACAGCTAAAATACTCTTAATTTGGCGATTTTTACTATAGCTCCACACACATTTTCACAGACTATATTAGCTTTCTTTATGTTATGATTTCGTCGTATAATTTTATATAAAATACTAACACATATTTCTTTCATTTTCTTCTGGATAATTTATCTTCCTTTAATCTCCATGACGAACTCTAATTTCTGCTTCTCTTTAAGTGAATTCAAACACCACGCAACACAATTCAAACCAGATGTTAAATGAGACATTGGTTTCTTTGTCTACGTAGCTCAGTGAGTATAATCACTAGGCTAAATGCTGAATGACTGGACAAAGGGTTTCGGTATCCAGCGGAAAGGGAGCTCCTAATCTTCGCCATTTTGTTGAGGCCGAATCTTGAACCCATCCAGCCTCTTGATGAGTTTTCTTCGTGGTTAGGGCGGACTAGGCACAACTTTAGCCACTCATCTTCATACAGCATGATGTTAACCATACTTCAGTAAAGGCCAAGGCCCGTAGTAGGCTTTAGAGCAACTCTTTTACATTTTATTGAAATTTCTCTTCATGAGCAGTGTGAGCTCAGATAAACAGATCTTCATGACGTATGGTGAGGCAGGTTATCTGAACAGAACTTCAGTTTTCTTCAGTAAGTATTATGGTAGTTCCTTACGATCGATTCCATCTTCATAGTCCTCAAATATGTTAATGTATATCAGTCGTATTAAACCTCATTCAAAGCTAAATAGCGTAAGAATTTGAAACAGCGTCACTAAACTGTTAAACACTGAATTAATAAGAGAATTGATAATGCATTTGAGAGACAGGTTTCAATTCATGAGAAATGGTTTTGGATTTCTTCTTCCATCCCCACGCTGAGAACTGTGGAGGTCCACTCCATCGTATGAATACTGGAGGCTCCTTCCCGTCAGTAAAGTGGCCCTCTTATGCAACTGCATGTGTGAAGGTTAGCAATGAATTTCGTGTGCGCGATTTGAGGTTAAGCCGGTGGTGAAATTTAGATTGTGGTTTTCTAGTTTATAACAACAGGTAGTCTCTAAAGTGGTTACTAGTGTTTAGCGAAGATTTTACCCTTAAAATTGAGGCAACGGTTCCTCAGAAACCCTAGTAATTAGAAGGAATTTATAATATATTTTATATCAGTTTTCAGTCGAAAGTAATGTTTGTTTTAAGCGGAAAGGTGTGGCAACTTGCAAGGTGATGAGATTTGTAATGCTTCCGTTGTTTCGTAGTGTTTTATGTATTGCATTTGTATTCGTTTCAGTTTGGTTGATTCGGTTTTAAATTTAAATCCATAATTTTACAGTGCCCCTCCCCCCCCTGGGCTTGGTACGATTTTCGTTGTGGAACCGTGCCTCGTTAATGAAATCAATCAGACGTGACGACAAAGGCTAAGTCAACCGAAACAAAACTGAAAATTGTATGTTTAAAAAAATTACTTCATTTTACTGCACACAATTTAAACAGCACATTCAATGTTCCATATGAACGCTGATGTTGTAATCATTCGGTCGCATACATAAACTACAAAAAATAATTGTACATAATTAATCTTCTGTTAAATAAGTCAATAAAGATTTTTTTTAATTTTAACCCTTGAAAATACAACATTCCTGGCTTGAAATGCATAGTATAAGATGAAGTTGTCCCTGTTCTTAAATAAGTACCATCCAATCGATATGTTTAGAGGAGATGAGTTATAGCTCCATGCATTCTTAAAGTTGGCTCTAGATTACTTAGTAATGTATGGCTTCCAGTAAAAAAAATGTCTACTAGGGTAACGCAGTATTCTGCTGAATGTTAACTTTAACTGTAGGATCGTCGTGACCACCTCTATGGTCTAGTTCCCGGCTACAGATCCGGAGGTCCAGGTTCGATTCCCGGCGCTACCAAATTATGAGAAGAAATGGGTCTGGAACGGGGTCCCCTCAGCCTCGTGAGGATAATGGTGGAGCTATTTGAAGGAAATAGCGGCTCCGGTCTAGAAACCCGAAGTTAACGGCCGTGGATATTCCTTGCTCTGACCACGCGACACCTTGTATCCGCAAGAGTTGGCAACAACTTCGCCGACAAGCGACGGTTGTTCTATCGGTATAGTTCGCTGACGAACTAAAATCACGGAGTTTATCTTTTGTTTTGTAGAATCTTCGTTCTCTCTTATCCGATTATAAGCCTAAGCATGCATTTACTTATATCTCACATAATACATGCTTCCTTACTTAAGGAACATGTGGTTTTAGGACTTAAACTCAGTAACAACTACTAAAAAGACGAGGGTTGATGTCGGACGCCGAGTGTCGAGCTGAGAAAATTCCTGCTTTATATTCACGGAGGATCCAGACTAAAATTTCGATCCTGGAGACCTTTTTATTTTCGCGACGGGATAATACCTTAAATTATGTCATTATAACTACCCTCCACATNACCATCCACATATATTCAAAGTCGTTAGTTGCTTTGTGAGGGGGCATATAATTTCGATAACACTAGAAGAGGCAGAAGTCAGAGTTAGTTGCACGGTTGCCACAGTCGTGAGACAGTAGAATATGGCCATGATTTTCGCGGGTATGGGAACCAAGAATGACTGTGCTGGCGAGGGCCAGCAGCAATGAAGGCTAGCACACGCAGAAACATTATCAGTTATTTAAAAAGTAAAGTAATAAATTCTGAAGCTTTGCGTACAATTGATACAGATATGTGATTTATATTTCCCTGCATAACTCATTCCAGAAAGACGAGTCCTTCTTAATAATCTGACATTCACTCACATATTCATGAAATTCCTCTATCCTTTGTTGTAACCAAACCATTCAGTGTCATATACACAATAGCTAGCCGCTGAATCTTGTTTAGCAAGATGGACGCGACAATAACGTCACAATTTTTTTTTCCTTGGCACTACAGCCCCAGTGGGCCTAGGCCTACCTCCATGAACTTCTCCGTTCACTTCGGTTTTTCTAGATCTTACACACTCGGTAGGACTCCTTGGGCGGGTGATCAGCTCGTCGCAAGGCCTCTACCTGTACACAAACACAGAGAAAACCAAACACACAAACTAAACATCCATGCCCTGAGTGGGATTCGAACCCACGATCCCGGTTTCCAAGCGAGCGAAGACAGTACATGCCTTAGACCGCTCGGCTACCGTGACCGGCAACGTCACAACTAATGTTTTAAAATATCAGCATTAACTAATATCCCGTCTACATCAAGGCCTTCAAACTACTCGCTTCCCAGCAGGATTTCAAGAGCAAATTTTAGATATACCGCCCATCTCTCTCATACCTGCTGCATGTTCCGCAAATCTCGCTCTCCTTGTATTTGTCACACTGCGGGGAAGAGTAAGGATTATGAAGTTTCTCGTTGTGTACTTTTCTCTAGCCCCCTATTACTTCCTCTTTTATTCCAAATATTTTCCTCAATATCCTGTTTTCAAACACCCTCAATGTTGTTGTACACTTAAGAAATAATTAGCATAAGTTGCCTTGCTTTTTCAAACCAAAACGTATGCGTCGATTACTGTAATATATTGGTAAATACGTCTCTTTATATATATTTTTTCTTGCGGTTGTGAATTTCCCTATGTGACGTTACGTGTTGAGAGAATTTCAGCTAGCTTCATGGAATTCGGTCTGATTTCATGGTCTATTTCACCTCAATTTCTGCGTGTAATCTGTTCAGTTCAGACATGACGGTAACATAGCCTGTATTTTAACCACTAATGTGAAGCCATACACCCAATATGTAGCAGAGATTCATACTTCAAATGAACTAAGACTTCAACTCTGCTTTACACTTCGATAATAAATAAATTATGGTTGAAGTAGCTCGGTATATTGACACTGAAAATGAATAATTAATATTACTGTCGTCTAAGATGCGAGTCCACGTAGTTTGGTAAAGGGCTACTAACGTTTCTGAGAAATCTGCTGCATCATTCTTCAAGAAAAAATCTAGTTATTAATTGAAAGTTAATTTCTAAGCTTACCTCGTTCTTGAAAGCAAGATTTGTAATTTGTAAACCGAGTGAATACGGTTCATTTACTAAACTTCTCATGCCTGATCGTGTAAAAATCTCGAACAGAACACGTAAGAGATTCTGAAGTGAATCTCATATAAACAATAAGTTTGCTTACGGTCTACGTTTTTCGCCATGAAGATGGAAGTAATGCAATCCTTCGAAAGCCAGTGAACTTTTACTGGACTACACGGCCTCATTTCCAGAAGAGAGCTCTCTCCATTCATAAAGACTGGGGAACACCGTCCGAAGCGCAGGAACGGTGTTCCACATTTTATGAAATGCAGCCAGAACATAACGTAGATATTGTTCCATAGTTATGTTAATCCATGCGTTACGGTGCGAATTAACCTGCTCAGAAATCAGCAGCGCAAAGAAAAATTTTCATTCCGTGTGGTATTTCCCCCTCCCCCTTATCGTGTAAAAGCCTGAACTCAAAATACAAGTAATTGCGGAAAATATTCTTTTCGCAAAATTTCGTTGAACTGTTTTCTAGAAGTATTAGAATTTGACTTGCTACTTTCCATAAAATCTGTTCCTTTCTATAGTCTACTGAGCCAAACTTTACTTAGATAGTTATGAATATGAAGATTTATGTTAGTTGAATTTAGAATTATGTACCATAAAAAGTGTCAGGAAGCGGTTGAGGCTAGTTTTTAAGATTTTTCAGAGTTCACCCTATAAAACTGCAGAAAAAATAAGAAATCTCTTACACTAGATTGCATATAGGATTTCGTGTAAAAGAGTTTTGATTTTTCATACTTAGTACGTGGTAACATAGTTCGTTGAGGCACTATGCTACAAGCCGGAAGGTCGCGGGATCGAATCCCGATGAGATGGATTTTTTTTTCAATTTACCTAATCCTTCCAGTCGCACTATAGCCCTGGGGTCGACTCAGTCTTTAACAGAAATGAGTACCAGGAATATTCTTGGAGGTAAGGCGCGGCCGTCGCGTAGGGCTGACAACCTTACCGCCACCTATGAGCCGATTATCTAGAACATGTGAGACTCTCAACGTCTAACAATCCGCTGGGCCTCAACGGCCTGTTACAGGGATACCTTTACTTTACTTACTTTCTTACACTATAATCACACTACTGACAATTTTTTGAGAGAATCAGTAACCCGGGACTATTACGAATCGTGAGTTAAGAAGGACATGGAAGGGCACGGTAGTATGATATCAGAAATTACTATCCAAAATTTTACTGAGGGGTCTCTAGGCTTAGATGCGAACCCAGGACTTCCTGAAGACGAAGAAAGATGATAGCCACACACAGCGGCAGTCATTAATACATTCGAACCTGCAGAATGATAATACGTATAAATTAAAGTAAGGATCATCGTAAGTCTTTTAGCCAATATAAATTTGCAGCTATCGAGAAGTTTATATTATTCGCCCCGTTTTACATTGATCAGACTTGCTCCATCCTACCTCGATATCTTGCCTGTAACTTTGTTGCTCTGTAACCTTCGATGATGGAGTTAGGAGTCTTTTCCACATAGATTCCTTACAGTTATTGCTTGTTCATCAGTTAGTGGGCTGCCCTCCCTGTAGCTGTAACTTATGGAGCTTCGCAAGCGGAGCCGTTCAAGTGTTTGCAGCGCACGAATTTCAGAAGATTGGATAACTTGGTTCAAATTTATGTAAGCTCTATGAAGGTCGCATGGATTATTATGATGAAATATATATCAGCAAGCAAAATCGTGAACGTTTGGACCATAATAACTACGTAAAATATCTTAAGATTGTTTAAATTTCGTAATTAAATATCACGACTGGTTCTTTTAAAATAATTAGAAACAAAAAGGGCATCAGGTTTTGATGGTTATAATTAATGAAGGGTAGCATTAAGTGAAAACTCACTCACTCACTCGCGGAGCTGAGCCCTTCTTGAGAAGCCACCAATTGTGCCGCTACTCAAGAACTTCCCAGAATTTTATGGAACCCGAAGGTTCATTACCGTGTTTTTCAAGAGCCCTCCACTGGTCCCTATCCTGAGCCAGATCTATCCAATCCATCCCATCCCATCCTATCTCTCTAAGATCCATTTTAATATTGCCTACCCATCTGCGCCTTGGTTTTCCCAGTGGTTCCTTCCTTCCGGCTTTCCCACCAATATTCTATATGTATTCCTCCTCTCCCCCATGCGTGCCCAATGTCCTGTCCATCTCATTCTCCTTGACTTGATCATTCTAATTATACTTGGAGAAGAGTACAAGTAATGAAGCTCCTCATTATGCAGTTTTCTCCAACCTATACAGTACTTCATGTTGTAAAAGTAGTGAATTGGAGTAGAAGATAGCACAAGAAACGTTTTCTCTATATCGAAGCTTCATTTCCAATTAAAGGCAGCTGTCAGAGATTAAACAAAATTAATGTAATTTGAATGACGTATTTCTTCTTCATATTTGTAACAAATAGTTACACCGAAATAATTATGTTTTATAACATGGAACACTGATGATACTATTCGTAATTAACAAATTCACAGAGAAAGTAGTGGCTTTTGTGACGACAACACCAACTCACACTTCGGCGTCGCAATTCGTCGAGGAAAAGCTTAAGTAATTGCAAAACTGAAGGACAGAAAGAAGAGGGAATTTGTTGCTGAAGGCTGTGGTGCACACGCCAAGGACATGTGTGTAGGAAGTAACTGTGATACGCTTCCGGTAGAAGTTCAAGAAGTAGTAGTGAAAAACATGGAAATATTGTCACACCTACACTCAGTAATTATTACTGATTTAAAGCGAAGCTGGAAATGGATACAGTGTAGCTTGGCGTCACTTCTGCTATCGTTTCCGGCTATAGGGACAGTTAGCGGAATGTACGTGCCCTTAAGAAACTAAGGGGTCCAACCTTTACCGCTACTCTTTATATTCATCCTTCATCCTGATAACAACAGAAGCGTTCGGAGAGCCTGGAGGAAATAAAGAATTAACAGCAACAACAGAAGAAGGAGATTACGAATGTGAGTGAGAGGCGAGGGTTTTCTTGTCATTTCTTTTATAGAAGAGATGTCCGGTAGCTGGATACACTCTCCTAGATAAAAGCGAAGTAGAGGCATACGTTTGCTTACCTACGTACTCATGGAGCTGAGCCCTTCTTGAGGAGCCGCGAATTCTGCAGCCGCTCAAGAATTTCCCAGCATTTTATGGAACCCGAAGGTTGATTACCGTGTCCACAAGAGCCCTCCACTGGTCCCTATCCTGAACCAGATCAATCCAATCAGTACCATCCCACCCTATCCCTCTAAGATCCAATTTAATATTGTCCACCCATCTACGCCGAGATATATGTTTAGAATTAAAAATATTCAGTTGAACCAAGAGAATATAAAGGCAAAAAGAAAACTGTTACGAACATATTTTAAGAATTACGATGAAATCCGAAATATATTACTAAACTATAGAATGACCCACAGCTAGTTTGGAGGACATATTTTCTTGAAGTCGGAAACATGCCAGTGGTCTATTCTATAGAAGTAGTATAAGAAGGCATGATCAGTTTTCAGCACGTAAATTTGACCCTCCCTGCTCCAAATCGTCACTCGCATTCTTCATGTTTCTCTTAAAATGTACCTTAATTTTCTTTCCAAAAAATATATTCATCAAATGAGTACGTTGCAGGCATACACTTTCCTACATGTCCCTCGAAATATCTGTTGTTTCGATACAACATATTTTAGGCCTACAACTACGAAATAGAAATATTGAAGGTGATTATGAATAGCTAATTAAGATGGATTAGAAATTGCTGGAGAATTAGTAATCAGTAACGATCAGGATTCGAAACTGATCTCTTTTGAGCATGACACCACATTAAAAGCAATACTCGTTCACAATGCGCCCAGTTCACATTATACCCAGAATGGTCTAAACTGCTTTTGGGCAGGTTTTCTGTGCACCGTCCTCAATTATGTTACTGACACGCCGTCGCCATTGTTTGCTTTTAATAAATTATCGTGAAGTAAACACTATTTTGGACTTAATAGTACATATTAAGGAACAGTTTTAATCCAATTTCTCGGATTTGTGTTTGTATAATCCAGCATTTTGTTAGATATCAATATAAATCTATTAATCTTCAGTAAAAACACTGAGTACTGTATCTCAACCGTCTTCAGCCATTCTGTTTGATACGGATCTTAAGCACTTTCATACATCTGTTCCATCTGCTGCATGCAACATTGCGTGTACAATGCTAAAAGTGTACGAGAACATTTCCTTTTCAATTGTTTACACAACTATTTGACCGTCACAGGAATATGTTTGAAACAATAAATTTAAGCTGCATTCTATTTTAAGAAGACAAATCAGTTATGCTATTTTATATAGACCCACCAGTTTTAAACGCCTTTCTATCTCCCCCGTCGAAAACACATTGTCAATATGAAATTAAAAATGGAACGCGTAAACGGATTTATTCCGAAGGGTGGCACTTTAATCAACTGCCCTCGGTGAGGAGGATCTTCAGGGTACAACTGAAATGGTTCGGGCCACTTGAATGAAATGTTGGGAATGATGTGAGGGTTAGAGGGTTGCAGGATTGATTTTAGGGGATGAGGAAGTTTAAAACAGCCGGAGAAGAAGGGATTGTAGTTTGTTTTACATAAGAGAGGAAGGTCACAACCGCTTATTTCATAGAGGAGCTTAGAGAGAGGGTTAGACAACCACTGCATGGACTCAATCTCGGTCCCTTTTGTGTCTTCGCTCTCACAAATTACCCCTTCACCTTAATTGCAAATCAAGCTAAGGTTGGATAATAGACTTTGTAATCCATGCAGACGGGCAAGAGTTGTTTGTTAGCCGGGCTAGGGTGTCCTAAATTTCGAGTTCTGAATTGTGGGATGTATGGTAATATAGCAGTGATTTGATAATAGGAACTAACAACGCTACTTTCAGGCACGTTTTTGTGTCCGTTGCTTGTGATTGGGCCTTAATATTCGTAGAAGTTCGTAAGGAGAATGATCTCGAAATAATTGGGATAAAATCGAGAATTGTCATCCTTCGTCACCGGAATGCAAGATGAAATTCATAATATGTGTACATGATTCATAATTTGAAAAAAGTCTTAAGACGTGATATCTGAGAACGACAATAACACATCCGAATTGCATTCGTGACTGAATTAACACTCATTGAATTCGATGAATGCTTCTTGTCACTTAGTTCAGGATTTTATCTTCCTCTCTTGTATAAAGAGAAATTTAAAGACTGGAATATATAGTATCATAATTCTATACTAATTTTAACACGGGTGTGAAAATTGGTCGTTCTAGAGAAAGAACATATACTGAGGGTGTTTGAGAACAAGGTTCTCAGGGAAATTTAAATATCGAGATAAAGTATTTGGAGAATGCAGACAAGTACAGACTGTGAAGCTTCTGTACTACTATCTAATATTGAAGTTAGATTAAATCTAGAAGGGTGGAAGTATGTGATATGTAGCATCCAGGAGGCGGATGAGAGGGGCATATATCCTTTTGGTCGAAAAATCTTAAGGGGAAAGATCACATAGGACCACAAATTTAGACGAGAGAATAGGATTATACTGAAGTTTGTGATGTATCAGCGGGACTCAACTGAATCACAAAAGGATAATACAGCGAATTTTTGTGTGCATATGGTAATTAACTTTGGGTATCACTGAAATCACGGAATTTGTTGACTAGCTAAGTAACTATCAACTTTTCAAGGCAATTTATTCACTGTAGAATTGTTAGAGGACTGTCATAGCAAGTTGAGTACGAACTAAGTACCTTTGAGAAGAAATTCTTATCCCTAGAGTGTCGCGTAAAATTATAGGCGTGAAAATGCCATGATGCTCCTGTGGTGGTTATATACGACACACCAAAACACACTCAGACAATAATAGGAGCCACTCAGAAAGAGACTACCATAGATCAACAACAACACAGCTGTGAAACGTTGATATGCCAACGTCATCATATCATACCGAGGCTTCTGTTCGCTGCTGCCACGGCAAGCACACGGTGGCGAGTTCGCGAACTTTATTGTCAGGCCGCGTAATTATGTTGGAGAGATAATTGTGGTAACTGAATGCTGATGATGACCCTTAGTGTCATACCAGTAGTTTCGGCATTGTCGATGACTGCTAAATCTGAAGTGCTGACCAGTACCAACGGATGATTTGATGTTATAAGAAACAGTACACGACCACGGAGCATAATCGTCAGTTTATGTATGTTTGTAAATATCTGTGAACGAACAAATGAATTGATGACTGAAAAATACATAGGTAGGCCTAATTGAAGAAAATAGTAATGTTGGAAACTTGGGTTTAATGGTAATCAGGGTTATTCATTCATTCATTCATTCATCAGTAATCTGTCAGACGATAGGTCCACAAAATTGAGAAGCACCCTTTTCAGACTGTCTCACATCCTGACGTCCGTTATTCACGTCCAGATGACGGCAGTTGTGATTCGAGTTGCTTTAGCTTTTACAGCTTAATTTAGGTAACTTTTTATGAAGTCATTTAGAATAGGTCATTGCCGCTTCCCTAGCCATTTTCCAATCTGGGATATCCCTTTGTATCTCTCTGCTTCAATAGAGACCTCTCGACTACAACTTTAATCGATCCAAAGTAATTCAGAATACCAAGTTCCACCGCTGTACGCGTAAAGTGGTCTCGACGGTATTGTGAGAAATCGTGGCCTGAGGGTCGGAACTCATCCCGGTGGAAAACGGCACGACTGCCAGGCATTGTCGATGTTACTTTTCTAATCTACAAGTATTTAATGACGCTCTTTCAGTTACATGAATCGAGCAGATTGGTATAGCGGTAAAAATGTGGGCCTTCAATAGTTTTGGATGTTTCCCCTTAATTCTCTAAGTGAAACCTGGGATAATACTTCGTATTATGTGTTTTACCTTGCCTAAGTTAGAATGAAATTGTAAATGACGAATTGATAATGGTAAGGGGAAAGGGGCCGAAGCGTACTTTAAATACTCCCAAGGCTCCTCCTGCAGGAAAGCCTCGAAGAACGTCATCAGAATAATCGTGTATCGGCCTGAGTCGAGCATGAGACTTTCAAGATTGATGGCTTCTATAAGGAGACCTTCATGAGCGATAGCTACTATGAGACCTTCATGAGTGATAGTTACTATGAGACCTTCATGAGCGAAACCTACTATGAGACCTTCATGAGTGATAGTTACTATGAGACCTTCATGAGCGAAACCTACTATGAGACCTTCATGAGTGATAGTTACTATGAGACCTTCATGAGCGAAACCTACTATGAGACCTTCATGAGTGATAGTTACTATGAGACCTTCATGAGCGATACCTACTATGAGACCTTCATGAGTGCCAACTTTAGCGGAAAGAGGGTGTCGCGTGCTCAGCGCAACAATTTCCCACGGCCGTTAATTTCGGATTTCTAGACCAGAGCCGCTATTTCCTTGAAATAGCTCCTCAGTTATCCTCACGAGGCTGAGTGGACCCCGTTCCAGACCCACTACCTCTCAGAAAATCTGTTGGCGCCGGGAATCGAACCCAGACCTCTGGATCTGTAGTCAGGAACTCTGAGCACTAGACCACAGAGGCGGTCCACCCTCCTTAGTAAAGTTTTGAAATATGTATCCGCCCGGTGATATGTTATGAACACATACCGTTCTTGAAATTTATTTTGGAAATATCCTCTGAACAGAATTAATACTCGAGTTCCGCTTCACTGAAAGTTGATGTTGGAATTATAAAAGAGGAATGACGAAGGTAAGACTGGCTGTGGATGGAAAAGAGTAAGTAAAACAGTTAAGCAGATAACGCGGACTGTGTACATATTCCTTTGATGGAAACTTTTCGTCAAGTTTTTCGATACAAATAATATCCCAAATAATAAACTTTTGATGAACTTGGAGACTGCTTGTACGTCAACTTCTTAATAAAAGAAATACTTGTGAGGCTTCTTCTTTGAGCTGTATAGCTTCAAGTTGCTACGGATTAAGTAATTAACCCACGCAAGCCAAACTTTGGGTGTTAATAAAGTAAACCTATTTACTGCCACGAAGAGAAAACAGGCTAACCAGCTCGTTCGGAATCACACTTTGTTGCCTCAGAACCTTCACTCCCCTGACACAGTAATAACTTCTGAGACAGTACCAATTGCAGTAACACTCTTCCTAACGAGGCTTTATGATTGATCCTGTTTACTTCTTTATTTTCCTTTCGCCTTCCAAAAGGTAAACACGGAGGAAGTTAATAAGAAAGGAAATATTGGAAGTTTGCACGTGTATACACGCTGTTATTTACCTTTGTACAAGTTATACGTTCATAGTTATCGATTTAGAACAGTTTTGTTAACTGGCACTGCGGTTGCGACCCGGTTTTCGTGACTTGCCTCGTCCCTGTACGGAAGTGTAGCGAAAACAGCAGCTCAGCACTTGTAAGCATTCTCGATCCAGCTGTTAGCCTCTCTGCTTCATGCTTAGGAGGCCAAGGGTACAGATATCGGTCCTGAAACCGACCGCTCTGACTGTGATACTCGTAGCTTTTCTCCGTCCCTCCGTAAATATTCCAGAATATTTCCATAAATTTGGCCATGACTATTTCCTTCCACGTCATTATCAATCTATTACCATGTGTATGAGTGACTATAGACGGGGTTTGGATTGGTAATTTTATTTATTCCGCATTTACTGATCGCTGCTACAAGTAACTATAGCGATATCGCTAATTCACGCATTCTACGATTCACTACAGCTGACACTAAGTTTCTCAGTCTGCTGTATCTTCACCGGTTATTGCCTGGTAACGACTCCCAACGCCGTAGCTTCCTCAATTCCCATGTTCACGTCCTTATTGGCTGGCGAATGCCTCACAACAACTAAAACTCTTCACTCAACGGAACTGAACTAACGCCACTGATTGTCTACTTATAATATTTCGACACGGACTGCACAGAAAACACCGTTTCAGCAGTTCTGTTGTTGGATCACGCAGATATCGCACGGATCACATAGAGAACGCCGCTTCCCAGTTAGTCTATTGGTGCTTGTTACGAATCTGTTGCCTAGCAACGGGTCTTCATGGGAGGCTGAGAAAATGGCGCTATGCGTTCAGATGTGGAGTGTTAACCAGGGGGGAACGGCGTTACCACGGAAGCTGAAGAATCTCCATTATTAAGATTCATTACCTGGAAACGACTAGTGAAAATATAGAAGAAGAATAGTCATTTTTGAGAGCTGTTACCAAGCAACGACTAGTGAAAGCAGACAGAAGAATTAACATGGAGTGATTTATAATCTAAAAATCAGCGATAATGTAATTATTTTTAGTTCCGAGTTGTGTAAAGTTGTACCCTGTATTACAGTATAGCTCTTCAGCATAAATACAATTTAATTGCAGTACTAATGGCAACCTTGTTTCTACAAAGTAGGAAAGTTTTATATAGTAACTGAATTACTATCCACAAGACCTGACTTCCCACCCAGCCGCCCTCCCAAGTCCCACCAATGGGACGCGTTTCACCGGATGAGAAATGTTGTATTAGGGCACTCAGAACATTATTAACTCCCGTCCCCTGTCCATTTCCCAACTAAACTTGTGCTTTTTTTAAATTGCTATTGGGGTGGGACTAAGTCCCTTGTACTGCGGCCACTTCTGGCCTATTGTACCTGTCCCAGATGATAGGTAAGGGTGTTTGTAGAGCAGTTGGTGGAATGAAGATTGGCAGGGGAAACAGAAGTACTCGGAGAAAACCTGCCCAAGCGCCACTTTGTCCACCACAAATCCCACTTGACCAGACCCGGGATAGAATCCGGGCCGCCGCATAACTTCTACGTTTTTTCTTTCTTTTTTCCCCCTTAGCACTACAGCCCCAGTGGGCCTAGGCCTACCTCCATGAACTCCGTTCACTTCGGTTTTTCTAGATCTTACACATACGGTAGGACTCCTTGGGCAAGTGATCAGCTCGTAGCAAGGCCTCTACCTGTAGACAAACACAGAAAAACGCACACAAACATCCATGCCCTGAGTGGGATTCGAACCCACGATCCCGGCTTTCGAGCGAGCGAAGACAGTGCATGCCTTAGACAGCTCGGCTATCGTGACCGCTCAACTTCTGCGTTACTTACACGAAATATAGAAGCCGATATCATAACAGAAGACAAATTTCCTTCGTCTGTTCTTCAGACTACTTCAGCCAAGACTCATTCATAACTCGCATGTAGACAGTTTGGTGTCCCGTCACTCAGATTATTTTTATTAAGGAAAATTGAAGACGGCCCATATGGGCGGGACGCGAAACAAGAAGCGCCTATATGGAAGAAGAGGTTTGGATAAGATTGAAATAGGTCTAAGGGCGGCCGCACACCAACTGCCTCAAAACAAGCATCAAGACATGAGACAAAAGACGCACTCTTGCTTCATTCGTGATTCAGACTCGAGTCCGCAGACCGAAGTAGCACGTGTCTGCGTCTTATCACATCTTCTCCAGTTAACATGACGTCATCCAGTGAGGTAGATATTTTAATGTACATGTTAATTCAGTCATTAGCTCATTAAAAAATTAATCAGTGCACTTACCATCTATGTTTACTTCTTTTGAAACTGTATTCCAAGCTTTATCAACCTCCTCCTTGTTTGAGTGGTCCGAGGACAAATAATCTTATATTACCGGGAATTTCTCAACCGTCTGCACTATTTTAATATTTATTTGCTCTTCACTCATGTCGATACCATACACTGGTGCTGTTCCTTGAGTTCTGATGTCTGAGTTTTGACGCACAGATAAGGAACACGCCGAGTGTTGCTGCACGTGTCTGCAGCATGAACCTGACGTCAGCATCATGACTCAGAGCGGTGTGCTGCGGTTTTAGATAACCTCATTCTTTTCAACTGTACTCCTTTCTTTGCGTCATATCGCAGATATCGTGTCTTGACTGTTACAGGTCTTGACGCATGCCGGTGTGCGGCCCACCTAAGAGGAACAACTGTGAAGGTGAGAACTTACATGAATTGTTTCTGAACATAATTCTGTTGCGTCATCAATTGTGAACACTTATTAATTCTCGGTCTCCATACAGACACATCTTTTGGTTGATAACGAATTACCGACTGCTGAATGAAAATGCTTGGAAAGTCAGACTTCAAAATCAGTCTTAAACTCGATTTTGTTTGTGCGTAATTCCTGAACAACAGGTGATGAAAGCGAGGAACCGCGTGTCAGAGCGTGGAATTTATAAAATAAAAGTTGTTAAATAGAACAGTGATGGTGGAAATGTCCTTAGTTTCCAGGCGGAAGATAAAAAGAGTCCATCGCCGCTTTAATTATTAAGTTTTTCCTCTCTTAATCTCTGTTGTGACGCCGGTTCCCAGGGGAAATTTGTACAAATATGAGAACATGTGTAGGGGGGCAACACAGACAGACCGGTCTGCTTCTCCTTGTCTCAGCGGCATCCCTCGGTTCGCTTTCACGTCAGAAGCCTCATTTATAATTCATACATTTATAGGTTAATAAGTTAGGCCTTATATGACTTCATCACAGCTTTATTTTTCTTTGTTCTTTGTTCGTCAGTCAGTTTCTGCTGTTTTAGTTAACTTTTTTTGAGTTCGTTATGTAACGACTCTCTAGTGTCGAGACTATATTGCCGTGATGATAGGATGATTCATGAATGTGGAGCAGTTGGTTGAATCAGAAACTGAGGTCCTCGGAGGAACCCCGCCACAGGCCCACTGTCTCCAACACAGATGCCACATGGCGTGACCTGGAGCGGAACCAGGACCACCGCGGTGGGAATCCGGCTTTAGTTAACTGTATGTATTAAATCTACGTGAACTCTGGAAACAAGACTGAATCTTGTGATTCTTCTGCAGAGCACAAATGATGTTCCAGACATTTCATCTTGCATTAATATTTGAAACCATTAAATTTCTGTATGACAAGGAGGATCTTTTTTTTCTGTGGCGCTACAGCCCCAATTTGGGCCTAGGCCTACCTGCATGAAACTCGCCGTTCCACTTCGGTTTACTAGATCTTACACATTCGGTAGGACTCCTTGGGCGAGTGATCAGCTCGTCGCAAGGCCTCTACCTGTAGACAAACACAGAAAAACGCAAAAAACATCCATGCCCTGAGTGGGATTCGAACCCACGATCCCGGCTTCCGAACAAGCGAAGACAGTGCATGCCTTAGACCGCTCGGCTACCGTGACCGGCAAGGAGGATCTTAACTTATCATAAATAGATCATGGTACTGACACAATACATATTTTCTGTGTTTTAATTTGTAAGCTAAGGGCCGGGATACCTCGTTCAGTGTAATGGCGGACTATGGACTGTCACACGGGGATTCGATTCTCTGTCCACCAGGAATTTTCTTCTTCGAGACTACATCCAGGCCTATTTGAGGGCCATCCACCACCCTATCCAATTGACACCTGAGGCTTTAACCCCGAGGCTAAAGCGACCGGAGTGTGAAACTTGCTACTAACATTCATCTAGTTTGTAGGTTAAGAATGCTTGAGCTATACCTCCACTTCTTCGTGTGTTTCCATTGTTTGTGCTTAACTGAGCATTGGACAAACTTGTAGTCGTGTCTATATGTATGGACTGCATATGCTCTTTCGTGGAGCCTTGTTCTAACAAACAAGAGCTTTTATGTTCTCAAATATTTCGTATTTATCACGAATCAGTTCGTTATCCATCGTTTTCTTCTTCTTTGTTCGTAACTACTTGGAAATAGAAGAAACCAAGAAGTTCTTTCGGGTCACCTTTCAATCTTTAGAAAGATACCAACAGTCACATAAAATTGTCAACTGTAGCTGCGAGTTCGAAACTGGTCCCGTATATTGTTAGAGCAGCATTAATATGAAACTTTATCTCCGTAAAAACAATCGTTTCATTTCATCTCCTTCACGATATACGTATATTGATCAAGGCTAACTAGAATAGAGATCTCACCAGACAAAGGCCCCATATAAAGCAGTCCTGGGATGCAACTTCCTTCTGATTATACTGCATCGATGTGTGATGGTGTATGGACTAATAGGTTTCTGTAGAACTCTAGGCAATTCTCTGATAATATTTATTTTATGCTTTATTTCTTATTATTTATTTACAATAGTATTCCTATACGAAACTACATCATCTTCATGTGATTATTTTCATAAATTTGTTTGAAATTGTATTGAAATTTCAATTGTAGATTCTACAAAGAAAAACTCCGTGGTTTTAGTCCGCAAGCGAACTATACCGACAAAGCGGCTGCCGCTTGTCAGCGAAGTTAGTACCAACTTTTGCGGATAGAGGGTCCGTAGACTCTAAAGCGAAGTCTATATTCATGTTGCTGTAGAAAAGTTTCGTCGCGCTGTCTAAGGCACAAACTATCATCAACTTAAACAGTGGGATCGTGGGTTTGAATCCCGCTCGAGTGATGGATGTCTGCCTTTGTTTTGTGTTTGTGTTGTCTTGTGTAGTAGTGGCCTTGCCACGGGCTTAGCACCCATCCAAGGAATCCTACCGACTACTTATAAAATTTATGCTTCAGAATTAAATTTCAATGGGAACAAATTAGAGAGCCTAATTCTTCAAGGTGGATAAATAATAATAATAATAATAATAATAATAATAATAATTTTGGTATTTGTATCTGTGTTAATGAGTACGGTGTTGGAAAGCAATACTCAAATCTTGGGTGTATCCACTTTTCTACTTCATATGGACAGCAATAAAAATAATTTCCTTGTGTTTTGTCAAATATTCACCATACGAAAAACACTTTCAAATAAACAGAATCCTAACAAGCTCTGTATTATGTTACATACCGGTAATTATGCAACGAACCGTTTGTAAGAAAATAGATAGAATAAGGTTTGAGATTCAAAGATGTGTTTCAAAACTGATTGACGCGGAACAGAAAGAAATTCGCCCAACAAATATCGCTTTAGTGCTCAACATTAGATACTGATCAGTAATTTCGGTGATGGAACATTCGGACGGGTGGGCGGACAGACAAGCCCTCCTCATTATGCACTGGAGTTATCAAGATTCTGGAAACCATCTGTACTGCTCTCAGAAGAGACTGTTGCTATGGAACAGATCGAAAGCCACTTTCAGTAAATGAAAGTCCTGGCTGAGTAGTCAAATTAGACAGTTTATCTCGAAGGGGCATAAATATCGCTTCCCTTTGTCATGTAGACGCAACAAGAATTACGATATACAACCCGCTGTGCAGTCAGCCGATAAATTGCTAAGGTAGCCTCTACTTCCTGCAAACTGCATCAAGAAATGCGGCAAATGCACAATAAAAACTCGTTTTCTTAAGATTTTTTCCTTTAATATATAACATATGTTAATTCTATCCGTTTAACATAATGGATCATAGCGTTGACTGAAGAGCAGGTATGACGGCAGCGGTAGTTTGCGTCAGAACTCAATCTGAACTGCGGTGAGCCCCTCTGAGGCAGCTCAGACTGGCTACAGGGCGGTCGAACCGACTTCAATTTCCTACAGGAATGGGGAGAGATAGGGTGTGATGGTATGGATTGGATTGATCTGGCTCAGGACAGGGACCAGTGGAGGACTCTTGTGAACACGGTAGTGAGCCTTCAGGTTCCGTAAAATGCTGGGAAGTTCTTGAGCAGCTGCACAATTGGTGGCTTCTCAAGAAAGGCTCAGCTCCATGAGAGTGAGTGACAGGAATCAGGAAATTTTTGTTCTCAATATAGCCCCCAGACAGATTCTGGGGCCTGCCCCGCATAACTATGTGGAGAGAATTATACCCATCTTCAGTTTCACCCGCAGTTCAGATAAATCCAGTTTTCATTGTCACTAATCTGCTTAACTGACTGCCGTCCATCGACGTTGCGCTGGGGGCTGCCCTTATGCAGACGAAAACAGTTCCTGTTACTCAGCTTGGGGAAGTAATAATACGGGACTAATGAGCATGTACTCGGCATTCCTCGTCTTGTATGGTAAATCAGGTGTTATGCAGGTCGGTATTCACGGTGCATTTGAAGCAGAGCTACACTTCGTAAGAAAACACTCCACAGCATTGACTGCCATCTGCTGCTGTGTGTCAATTGCTGAAGTTAACATAACATTAAATAAGAACTAAGATAATTAGTAATGTCGGTCCAGGGTAAATGGGAGAAGAAGTGGTCCTGTAATAATTCGATGTCTTATCTAGCCTGTTGTGTATGTGTGTATGCAATATATGCATATATGTATTCATGCGTACATGCACCTGTTTATGTGCAAACAAATGCACGTTTGTAGGTGTATGTGTATATGTAGGCCTGTGTAGAATGTATGAATGAGTGAATGTATGCATGTTGGCGTGTATGACTTTATGTATGCGTACATATATGTGTGTGTTGACAGTGAAGCGCTGCATATGCATCCGAAGAAGAGGTTCAATTTAATTCCAGTCATGAAATGCGATATGATTAATAGGCCTATGGCGCTTCATACTTAGTTTTCTAAGTCATTTATAGAATGCCCTGTTCAGTACCGTGCAACAGGCCGAAATATTGACAGATTCCTCTCTTATCCTTACACCATTCGCCACTCATCACTGTCCTCTCACTTCATACGACATTACAAGTCACTGTAATTGAAAGAGCATAGTTAAATAACCTGTGAATAAACAATTTTCGTCATGAAGTGAACGTAATTCCTACTGAGCCATATAAAGACTATAGGTGTTTGTTATTTATTGCTGTATGTAATAAAGAACTTTTTCATAGTCCAAAGTCCTGTCCATAATCTCTATACCATGACACCTTAAGGACTGAAGGATGAATTAATACGGATTTATACATCTATAATGGGTGGATATACAGGCCTATAGGATGGGTGGCTGGATGGTTCTAGGTCGTATGAGAGGACTACAGAGAATGGTGAACCTCCAGGATAGTTAGTTAGTTAGTTATTAGAGAGGGTGGGTTCCCCATGCGCTTAGACCTGTAGTGGTCCATTGTGCTTCCCTCTATGATTTCTACCAGTCTCTATATCCTACCGGTATTGGTGCTTACCATCAGTCCCGCCCAGCCAGCGAGACCGGCTCTACTGGCTGAGAAGTATCTATAATGCTTCCCCCATCTACCGGAGGTATTAGTGACTGCTGTTGGGCGGGAAACGTCCGCAATTTTGACTCAGTGACCTCCTTTGGAGGTATGAGGTTCTTTTACGTGCCGTAAAGCTACGACACGGGACCCACGGCTTAAAGTCCCTCCTGGAAGACTTGTTCCCTGAATTTTTCCGCCCTTAAAAATTCGACGACCTCCGCCGGGTATTTGAACCCGCGTACTACGAGTCATGAGGTCGGAACATTACCTCTAGACTACAGAGAATGGTGAACCTCCAGGATACTAAATGCTGAATGCTCAGTCGCGAACTACAGAAAGAGCTAACAAGTTCGCTTACAACAGACACACTTTATACTGAATAATGCACCGTATACGTGATGGAAGACCGCCTCTGTGGTCTAGTGATCAGAGTTCCTGGCTACATATCCAGATTTCCGGGTTCGAATCCCGGCGCTACCAAATTTTCTGAGAAGTAGTGGGTCTGGAACGTGGTCCACGCAGCCTCATGAAGATAATTGAGGTTCTACTTGAATGGAAAAGTAGCGGCTCCGGTCCAGGAAACCGATATTAACGGCCGTGGGTATTCGTTACGTTGACCGCGAGACACCCTCAATCCGCTAAAGTTGGCACTAACTTCGCCGACAAGCAGCGATCGCTCGCTCGGTATAGTTCCCTTGCGGACTACAGGCCACGGAGCAACAATGCCTGATGGAAGACGATCACAGGGGCTGCGCGGTGTAAGGCATGAACAGTCATCGCCCTCTCAAACACTAGGATCGTGAGTTTGAATCCCACTTGAGGCAGGATATCTGTGTTTTGTGCTATCCTGTGTGCAGGTAGCGGTTTTGCGACGGCCTGATTTCCCGTTCAAGGAGCCGTACTGACTGTATAAAAGATTAAGAAATTGAAACGGGGCCAAGGTCCAACAAAGGACTGTAGAACCACATAGATAGATACCTGATGGAATAGTACTGCAAGTTGGTCATATCTGGCGAAATTTGAGCTCCATTCATGCAGGCAATTAAAGTTACATCATCGGCACTTCCTGCAACGTTGCTAGAAGAGAGAGCTTGAGGAATTCCGAGAAGAAACAACCACTGGAATCTTGTAGGCTTCGACACTCATGGCCACCGGGAAAGATGGCAATAAAAATGGTGTACCTGATGAATAGTGAAATACATTATTATACCTGTGTTTTCTAGGAACCCTTCGAAATGAATGAAAATTTTATTCACGACTGTATAACATCAACAACTCTATAAATTAAAGCCAAGACATACCCTCCATTTTATATTATTTGTATTGATCCAATGGATCCGGTTGTTTTGGATTCTTTTTCATCTCGTAAGAAGTTGATGTTACATTTAATTGGGTGCACAGTCTTCCCTAAACCCCTCGTTGTTCCTTGGAATCATTCCCATGCTAAGTTCATCGTAGGAACCAGTTTCTTCACAACCTTAGTATGTAATTAATTCTACTCCAGCCACCAGCCGCGTTGTAACGTTCAGGAATTCACATTTAAAAATACCCTTCACTGTTTCATAACATATTTCTCTATTCGTATGTTTCTGAGGGATTTCTTGTTCTTTAATTTTCTGTCCACGTATCTCCAAAGGATTTTGTCCCTCTAATCAAGCAGTTGCCGTCGTTTCTTCTTTTTCATTCACTACCATTTTTCTCAATGGGTTGACGTCCACCACGTACGGATTAATCCGCTTGCTGCCACAAGAATCAACGGAAATATCCCCCCCAATTAGTTATTATAACAGTGTTACTTTTAGTTGGAATGCTCAAATAGAGGAGCCGTTGAATGTATCAGTGATGTTTTAATAAAGTGTCCTCTTTAACTTGTCATGCAGTTAAATATACAGGATGTCCCACGAGGAAAGGTCGTAATATCGTCACTGTAAGCAAGAAACTGTGTACGTACATGTGTCCTATTCCGAACGGTCTCCTAGATAGAGCTATGGATGTTATCGCCCTCGTAAAGGAACGTCAAGATGCATTCAGACGAGCAAGGCGCCTTGTCCTCACACACGTTGCAAAATGCATTGATGTTGACGGTGACATTTTCGAAAACGTTTTGTACTAGGTTAACTGTACCAACTTAGTCACTTGAACTATAAATTCCGGTATTAGAAACAATAGTTATATCTCTTTTCATCAAAAATTTTGGAACTGTGCAGTGAAATAGCTCTATCTCGGAAACGTTTCGGAATAGGACGCATGTACGTGTACACATATACTTTTTTGTTAGAATGACCGATAATGTGACCTCCCAGAATATTGACCTTTCCTTCTTAGTCAAACAAACAAACAAACAAACAAACAAAGTCCTTAGTTTTAATCCGCAAGCGAACTATACCGATCGAGCGACCTCCGCTTGTCGGCGAAGTTAGTATCAAATTTAGAGGATATAGGGTGTCGCGTGGTCACCGCAACGAATCCCCACAGCCGTTAATCTCGGTTTTCTAGACCGGAGCCGCTATTTCCATGAAATAACTCCTCAATTATCCTCACGAGGCGGAGTGGACCCCGTTCGAGACTCATTATATCTCATAGAATGTGGTAGCGCTGGGAATCGAACCCGGGGCCTATGAATCTGTAACCAGGAACTCTAACCCCTAGACCACAGAGACGGTCTTCCTCCTGGGACATTCTGTATAATATATCCTGAAGCGAAAAGAAACAAATAGATCGTTTGTTTCCAATTTAGGAACATGGCCCATTGTACAGAGACACGAGATAGTGGAATGAGACTGCATGTATTCGATACACGTTAATGTGTAATTTGGTTCCGTGTCATATAAATCGTCCCTTAGTCTGCCTTGCTGTGCTCCTGCACAGAAAGGTTCAGCAAACATGGAGAAGACTACAGGGTTTACATTTTTATGAGTTAATATATAGGGGGCACGCGGTAGCGTAGTGGGTTGAGGCACTATGCTACAAGCCGGAAGGTCGCGGGTTCGAGTCCCGATGAGGTTGATTTTTTAATTGGCCTAATCCTGCCAGCATCACTATGGCCCTGTAGTCGATTCAGCCTCTAACAGAAATGAGTAACAGGAATCTCCCTGGGGCCTAAAGGGCAGCCAGCGTGTAAGGCTGACAACTTTACCGTGATTTGTGAGCCGATTGCCTGGAAAAAAATTGGTAGCCTCAACGTTTCACAACCCTGTGGGCCTTCACGGCCTCGTACAGGGATAGCTTTACTTTACTTGCTTTTACTCCCACNATGGGTTGATAGAACAGATTTTTTTCTGCTAAATTGGAACTCCTGTCCTTCCAGCCGCACTATGGCCCTGGGGTCGACTCAGCCTCTAACAGAAATAAGAACCAGGAATTAATTAAATAATTTTCCTGGGGAGTAAAGCGCGGCCGGCGCGTAAAGCTGACAACCTTACCGACATCTTTGAGCCGATTGTCTAGATAAAGTGGGACCCTCAACGTTTCACAACCCTGTGGGCCTTCACGGCCTCTTACAGGGATAGCTTTACTTTACTTACTTTTGCTGTTATAATTCTGTATAATCGTAGTATGAACAATCATTTTAAATGTGTTCATTCAGTTGTAACACAGATTGGGATTCATATTTTGGAAGCTTGCGTTGTTAGAAGGGGAGAATCTTCAACTAATTTAGAGTTTTCATTATAATTTCTCTAATACTTTTACTTCGGGAAATATTAGAGACATTATGCTGCTTGTTGACGGCGTTCTGTTTGTCATAAGTCTTTACGACGCTACACGGGCTGCCGCAATCAAATCGTCTCACCAGGGAACCTGGAGGTTCAGCATACAATATGTATGAGACTTATATGGAAGCAGCATATTAACGACAAGTAGGCAGTTCTTGCTGAGGCCAATAGAGTCACACGTGAACGGATAATAACGCCTCATTAGGGTAGAAAGAAATGTCTGTCCAAAACACACTCTGTGGAACAGAAAATGTGGCTTGCGCATTCATTTGAGGCTGTTATGTAGAACTAATAAACGTGAATGGAGCCTTTCTCTTGGTAATTGCTTGTACTGGTTTCCCTCGAAATGCAGGAATACTCGTGATGCTGTAACATATTACTGTAAGGGATTTTATGAGAACGCTAACAGTAGATGGAACAGTATATGCTTAATGACGTAGATTAGGCTTGAAGGTGGATGTATTCTCTATTCTGAGAACATGCGGATGTACGGATGTACGTATCTAAGGAGCATACTGGTCTCTCTTTGTCCATGTGACCAGGCCCGATAAAAAAAAAGTAAAGGTTTCCCTCTAACAAGCCATGAAGGCCCTTAGGGTTGTGAGATATTGAGGCTCCCACATTTTCTAGACAATCGGCTCATAGATGGTGGTAAGATTTTTAGCCTTACGTGCCGGCCGCCCTTTGCCCCCAGGAATATTCCTGGTACTCATTTCTGTTACAGGCTGAGTCGACCCCAGGGACATAGTGCGGCTGGAAGGATTAGGTAAATTGAAAAAAATCAACTTCATCAAAATTCGATCCCGCGACCTTCCGGCTTGTAGCATAGTGCGTCAACAAGCTATGCTACCGCAGGCCCGATAGCACTGAATAAATACGCCGAGGACTACGAATTCTAAGTTAAAAGTAAAGATTGTGCTCAAATCATGTTATTGGAAACGCACCGTAACAGCGAATGGAAATCTGATGTCGTTGGTGATAGTGACAGGCCCGATGATCGACCTTCTTTCTTCCCCCCTCCAATTTGCCTCGAATTTGTTTTTCAGGAAAAAAAAAATTATGTCTGGTACATGTCATGTTCGGAGAAGTTCATGGAGGTAGGCCTAGGCCCACTGGGGCTGTAGTGCCAAGGAAAAAAATGTCATGTTATGTACATTACCCCCTCGTTGGTGTCTCCACCTTATCGTGGTGAGGGAGTTTGAGTATGCCAAGGAGCCTGAGAGCTATACCAGCGGTAGCATAGCTACTGGCAGGGCCTCCCTTGCTGGACAGGTCAAAGGGTAGGCATCAGACGAAGAGAGACCAAAACCAAAAACTGATGCCGGAAGCAGCGTCATCAGCAGCGACTTGAAGCACAGAGCAAACGATGCTCGAGATGGTTCAAGTTGTATAGCAACAGGCGTGACCAGAGTGGTTTGAACGGCTGTTGTACTGCGATGTGGAAAACAAATGGAAAAACTACCACATTATCACTTTTCCTGGATAGTCTCTTTCCAAAAACAGAGATACCATGTATGCGAGATGTTTCCTCTGGAGACAAAACAAACAGAAGGGGCGGATAGAATTGCGCAGAAGACGAGGAAGTAGATGTTGGATGACCTTGGGGACAGAAGAGGATATTTTAATTGTAGGAGAAAGCTTGAGATCGCATTAAGTGGAGGAACTGTTTTGGAAGAGACTGTGGACCTGTCGTCTGACAGATTACTGATGAATGAATGAATCTACGTTACTAACAAATGTTTTATGAAGAACAGTTTACAATTTTTTTATTTTATAAATGTATATACTTTACACGAAATTAGGATTAAACGGAATTCGAGTAATGGAAGAATCGTCATTTCCTTCCAGGACAATACAAACGGGTTCTGCCGTTCCTTGTACTATCAGGAGACTTATGTAATCACTGATGCTGATTCTGTTTTGGAGGAAGCTTGTACCTCCGAAGCTTCGCCAGTAGCGCTCACAGTATCACGACGTAACAGCCCAGGAATAGAATTAACGTCAGTAATTAACCACCGCGAAACACTAAACTCAGTAATTATTAAGGATTTGTCTCTCTTCAGATAATGTTAAGAGTTCTGATAGGCTAATCGATCTCTGGTCTTAGAAATGTTTCTATTATATTCTTGGGTCATGGTTGAAATTTGTACTGATCACAAAAGATTAATTTTGCGATTAAATTAGTGAGGTTGAGACAGGCGAGCCATGTAGCACGCGTGGAAGAGATTTGAAATTATTACACAAGTTTATTAGGAAATAATGAAGGGAAGGGACTTCTTAGGAGGCCTGATCATTGATATAAGGATTAAATTAAAACTAATATTAATTAATTTACATGGGTGGCTATGGCTGGATTAAAATATCTGCTCTCAACGTGGTAGTAAAACTTCGAATTTCATAATGGCAGAAAATTTGTTTTCTAATTGAGCATCTAGGCCTCCTTGCTTCTGAGAAAGGACTGTTATTTATATTGGTGTCTGTCAGACAACCACTATACTCACTATTATTTCAGTGACTATAAAAACAGACTTCTGCATGGTACATTAAAATAACGCATGACAGCCTTGTTCAGATCTTCCAACTCTCATGGCCTTTTTTCATTCGAAAGTACGAGCATTTCTGTGTTTGGAACGGCTTGTTTATATAATGAGAAATCAATCATTTCGGTACGTAAATTAAAGGGATTTTATACTTTCGTCAACAACCACAGCTGCCAGAGCCACTCACCTAATGTTAACGCTTGTGAATATAACTTGGTTTAGCTGTAGCACCTGTAATGTCACCTTACCGTTACAATATTTATCAACAAAAGAAATTCACGTGTTATTTTCTTGAAATGAAGCGAAGTTTCGTGTAGGAAACAGAATGTCGCTAGCAGTCGAAGTGAAAGTCAGGGAAAGAAAGTGGAAAATGCAAAGCAGTCTGCCATGATGGAAGTAGGGTACTGGTGGAACAGAGAACTTCTGTAGGGGAAGATAGTTTATGCGAGAGAACTTGAGAGGAATATTAAAATAAAAGTGACAGACTAAAATATTAAAACTATTTCGGGTTAAAAACAAAAAAAAAAGTCACTCTTGCGTAGATAAGTAAACCAGTAAACAAGGTTAGAGGAGAGATTCTAAGAAGAAGAAGAAGAGAAAAGAAAAACCAGTGCTGGAGATAGCGTGGGAGCGGTAACGGAAGCGTTCATGTGAGACGGGGGTGAGTTGTCTGCTCACAGGAGAAGTTCGAAATTTTCAATGACAAATCGAAAAGGCAGGCCTCTTTTTTTTTTCTACTGTGTGTTCCAACAGGAGCAAGCATGTTTTACGTAAGACTGTCTGTTACTTTGCAGTATTGCTCTAAATGATTTGGATATGAGGATTCCACGGCTGTGACTGTGAGGAATACAGTCTTCTGGGTTGTCAACCCGTGTCGCTCAGGGAAATCCAGATGTTTCGAAACAATTCATCGCCTCCATCTTCAGGATAGAATAATAAGCCAAGCGTGAAACCAACAGAAGGTGGCAAATTGTGCTTTTTTATTGCTTGGCTTACTCTTCGACCCCCAAAACGGAGGCGATATATTCCGCCGAAGCAATAGGCTTTCTCCTGCCTGCACGACGTTACAAACCGAAAGACCATACTCTTCATTAATGATACTTGGTCTTGTAATGCAGGTATTGCACACCTTCTTGCACTGAGGTAACGCTTCCGAATCTGCAAACGTGAGATATCGTTTTAACACCTCTCCGTCATCCCTAAATACAGTCGGTGTTGCGCATCGTCACGGATAATAAATGAAGATTTGTCTCTTCTCTCTTCTGGGATATAACGCCATGTAGCCCGTTGAGTAAACCGACGTTTCGGAGGAATATGTCGCCTTCATTTTTATGGTCTAAGTCAAGCAATAAACAAACAACAAGTATTATGTTTTTGGACAATATCCATCGTCTTGTTTATTTTTTAAAAACCCGTCCTTTTTTTTCAAAACACGACGTTTCGGAGACTGGATTCTGTCCCCGTCCTGAGGTAAAAACTACTCAGTTTGGGTCCAATAGATAGAGCTAGCCCCTATCTCCTATCCAGTCTCCGAAACGTCGTGTTTTGAAAAAAAAAACAGGTCGGTTTTTTTAAAAAATGGGCAAGACAATGGATAATGTCCAAAAATATAATACTTGTAGCAATATACCATCGTCACAAACTTTTAGATCTTATTTAATAAACAAGCATGTTTGTTACATGCTTCACTCTGGTTTCTTACTTGGTTTATTTTTCGACCCTGAAGATGGAAGCGACATGTTCTTCCGAAATGTCTTTCAACGGACTACATGACCTTACATCCCAGAAGACAGACCTCTTCATAACGACCGCTGTGAGAACCGAAAATCATATACGGATTCGTGTTTTCATTGACCGCTTAGTGTAAGTGAATATAGTTTCGCAACAGATAACGCGGACACTGCATGTGAGTCAGAAAAGCTAGCTTTCAGCTCGCTGGTGCCAGTCACAAATGCATCTGTTCACTTTTCAATTGGGGTGATCACTCATGCTTTCTGACAGAGGACGCGATAAAGAGCTCAAAGTAGCGAATGGAATGCTACCCGCATTTCGAAGCCACGATATCGTGTCCTGAGCCCTTATAGTGCGAAGCTGTTTAACTAATACAGGGTGATTAAAAAAAAGTAAACACATCTATTGGCAGTGATTTATAAAAACAACATTCTTGTTATACAAACAGTGCTTCATATAATTTCACTTTTGGGAGATTGATGAATTTTCATCTACCTCCAAATTGAGATTTGATTTAATTGAAAATATTTATTGAAGTTTCAGATACTTATAACAGAAAACTATACGTAATGTAAAGGCTTTTAAGTGATACTGTATTGATTTAAAAATTATTCTGTTAATAACGTTTATGAAAATATGGTCTGTTCTAAGAAAACCCGAAACTTCAATAATAAACTGTAAGGTCGAAACATCGCAGTTTTAACGTTAAAGTTTGTTGTAAACATAGTCACCAGTCCCTTCTAAACGCTTAGTTTTCACAAATTATTGTGTCACTTTGAAGACAGTGAACTAGACAATTGTTTGACGAAGGATTCATTGAATTTATACCGAGTAGCAGAGACAGCCTGCTATAGGCTCTTTAATTATGTTCCACGGCTTCCATTGCTGGATGTGGCCTATTTACTTCAGTATCTGAATCTGTGCTAAATATTTCCGTAATACTGATTGGGACCACCTCTGTAGTCTAGCGGTAAGAGTTCCGGTTCGATTCCCGGCGCTACCAGATTTTCTGAGAAGTAGTGGGTCTGGAACGGGGTACACTCCGCCTCGTGAGGATAATTGAAGAGCTACTTTAATGGAAAAGTAACGGCTCCGGTCTAGAAAACCGAGATTAACGGCCGTATGGATTCATTGTGCTGACCACGCGACACCCTCTGTCTGCTAAAATTGGCACTAACTTCGCCGACAAGCGGCGGTCTCTCGCTCGGTATAGTTCGCTTACGGACTAAAACCACGGAGTTTATTTTTTTGTGTAATACTGATTGGAAATTCTATGCTCATGTGCATGGTAAAAATACTTGGCAGTTTATGTGCTACAGCAGTGAAATGAAATAGTGTTCTCTCGTGCGATATTGTTGTCTCAGCGTTTCAGAACCCACCATTTTGCACACAGCCTTGTGACGTATTCTATAAGTTTAAAGTAATGTCACCTCTATTAGTGACGATAGTCGAGAGTTTGGATTGACGAATCGATTTATTTGTTTGTAGTTTTAACTACAAATAATAACGCTCTAAGGATTACGGTAATCATAACACATAAATTTTTCTATATCTGCTCGCACTAGTCGTTGCCACGTAGGTAACAGATCTAAACAGAGGTTAAGCCTTGATAATATTTTTATTGCTTATGGCTAAGTTGACAGTAGGTCGTTGTTTTAAAATATTTTTATGAGTGTTAATTAAACTGCCTCTGTGTGTTTTATGATACATATGCTATATAATAATAGTGTCGCGTCTAATCTGGTATATATCAGACTTTTTTTTTTGGCTCTCCCATTTACTGCGTCCTATCGCGTGTTTACTATAGGCACGCAGGCGCACGTGCCGTAAAATATTTTGGATGGAATTCGAATGTTCATTCCCAGCACTATTTTATTATTTACGTACAACTTAATATTTCGAAACTGAGTATTATTCTTTCTTTAAAGTTTCAGTATGCATATAGTATAGTGTGGTATTGACAAGAAAGGCGAAGAATGGGTTCTTCTTCTGTTAGTTCATAATTGGATTAACGTAAAGACAAAAAGAATGATATAGTTGAGCTTGAATTAGAGCATCACGCATACCTATACTCGTCTTTCGAGCTTATGGTTAATTGGGTCTCTTTTTTAAGCATGAAGAGTACCGACATACCGACTAATTAAATCTGTGATCTGAAACCAGAAAGTTCAGCTAAGCTAATATTACAGCTGTCCATTGGACGCGACTTCTCTGCACAATTCCACACCTCACAACCAAATTTCATAGTCTTTATAGGCGAATTTTGGGATAGTACTTTAAAGCTGGTCGCGATGTCGTCTACATAAAGCTAAAGCTCTCCGTGTAACAGGCCATGAAGGTCCATAGGTTGTGAGACGTTGAGGCTCACACAATTTCTAGACAGTCGGCTCACAGATGGCGGAAATGTCAGCCTTACATTATGATTGCCTTTGACCGCCCAGCAAGATTTCTGATACTTATTTCTGTTAGAGACTGAATCCGTGACCTCATCGGGAATCGAACCCGCGACCTTCCTGTTTTTTTTTTATCAAAGTGCCTCAACCAACTACTCTAGTGCGTGTCCCCTGCCGTCTACATACCCTTGCGAATTCCACGCTCACAGTGACAGCATAAACGCATTGTATGCCAAATTTCATAAATTAACTTACAATAGAAAGATACAGAAATACGAGTTTGTGTAAGAGGTACTTCATTTCATCTGTCTACATTCCTCCATCATTAGCATTAACATTTATTTCACATGCTTCTTTGAAGATCTCTAAGAAAAGAGACTTGACATGGCGTTGTGAGATTCTGCCTCTGCACTGCATCGTCCGGTATATGATACGCGTTACAGAACGCCACTTTGAAAATGAATGAAACCAAACTTTTACGATAGTCAACATTCCAATTTCGAAAGAGAGAGAGAGAGAAAAAAGTTCTGTGCTCTTTTACTCTCCATTTCTCTATCGTTTTCTTTTTTACATAGTGTTGACTGATAAATTCCAGTTCGAAGAGAAGGGGAAAGAAGTGCGTTTCTTCTGGGTAGATAAGAATTTTCTTTCGATATTCAAATTTCATATCAACTTCCTCGTCTTGCTCTTGTACCTTATTTGAGTGGCATGAAAAAGGACGGTAGTGGAAAGTTTTCCGGAATAAGTGAGTGAATGGAAGAGGAGGGAAATAATTCGTTCTGGAGTGTATAATATTTTCTTTGTCTGTCGAAATTGAAGAAAAGGATTTCAGTTCGGAAATAACCGTTAAAGATGTTTTCTTACCTTCTAATATCCTCTTTGTAACGAAGAATGAAAGCTACTGAAATTGGCTTTTAAATGGAATTATTCTTATTCACTGAAACGGAGACTTATAACAATATATGAGCAGGGAGAATGTTATTTCTATGTGTAACATCAAGAACCTTCTTTTTTAGACTCCACAAACAACAGATCACCTGAAAATTTCACAGTTTTGATATTTCACTTGTATTCCAACCAGAACTGTTGCTCTAACAAATTTTTATTTTAGAATTTCTTCTCTATTGAAGAGAATTCTGTAATGAAGAGTCCTAACTTAGTATTGGTATATAACTCCAGCATCTATAGTTATTATGGTCCTATCTGGATATCTGAAGTTCCATGTCAATGATATGAAAACCCCACATTATTTGTGTAGCATATTGGAAGAACATTATCACGCCTGAAGAATACCGTCTTCTGGGATTTGGCGCCATGAAGATCTTGTGTGAACCGACGTTCCTCCAAAACGTCGGTTCACACAAGAATTACACGGCGCCACATCTCAGAAGACGGCATTCTTCATAGTCACCGCTGTAAAAGTTTCAAACCTTACATGATGTCACAGATCTTAGTATTGTCCATCCTGCTGTGTGTCGTAAATAAGACATATAAAATATGGAATTATTAGAATGGATCTTAGAGAGATAGGATGGGATGGTATGGATTGGATAGATCTGGCTCAGTATAGGAACTAGTGGAGGGCTCTTGTGAACACGGTAATGAACCTTCTGGTTCCATAAAATGCTGGGAAATTCTTGAGTAGCTGCAGAATTGGCGGCTCCTCCAGAAGGGCTCAGCTCCATGAGTAAGTAAGTAAGTAATTAAAGTATAGAATACACCGTCTACACAACAGCAATTAACATTCGAAACAAAGAAGACACTATTGCACCAACATTTGCTTTTATTACGTTTATTAAAGACGCAACATGTTTCAANTTGTTTCAACCATTTCACGGGTCAAGATCAGACATTAATACCTGGGAACGATTTCAATCCCGTTTGTATTCTGTCGAATTAATGGAATAGATTAGAACAGTTTATTTGGTTGAATAACTGGTCAGTAATTAGTACACTGCAGATCACAGTGGGCGCACGGTCTGAGGCATGAAATGTCTTCTCCCGCTCGAACACTGAGATCGTGGATTCGAATCTCACTCAAGGCGTGGATATCTGTTTGTGTTAGGTAGCAGCCTTGCGACGGGCTGATTCCCCATCCAAGGAATCCTTAAATATCTTCGGGTTTTACGCAGTTTTGAGTGCGAAGTGTGATATATAAACGTATTGCGTGAATGAATGTATGGGATTTAACAATATAAAGCACGAACTGTTACAAAATTAGTAGCTTACGAGAACAAGGAAAGACGAAGTAATTTATCAGAATTCTCATTAAGTGTGGAAAATTTTGAGATCTGTATCAGAGTCTGAGATGGTTTCATACGTTTCCCTTACTTCTCGTTTCATATTCATCTTCTCCTTCATTCATAATCATCACCACCACTGAGAGATCTCCTGAGTAATTTGCTCATAAAGTCAGATTCATTGCAAACCCGCTGATTATATTATAATCTTGATTATTCAGGATCATCACTACTGACACATCTCTGAGTAATGTTGCTCATCAAGTCACGTTCTTTGCCTGTTTCTGATTTTCCACGGGATTTGTTTAATCCTGATGGTAACTCCGTCAGTTATAACGACAATAATTTTGTCGTCCAGTAATTTCGTTTGCTACGTCAGAGGAAATGGGAAGATGGCGATAATCCTATCCAAGAGCTGCTTGCTTCCTACAGTGTCCTCGAATCGAATCCGGTCAACTGCAGGATTCCTCTTCGAGCCGATTCCAGCATCATCAAATTCAAAATACGCGCTCCGTTTACATTATTAAACTTTATGATCACGGTTTAGAATTCCGCTCAGCGTAAGGATGTTTACCCATGTTTAATTTATTGATCTGTATGTACACGGTAAAGGCAATTCTTAGCTCAAATCCAAGGATTCCTAACGCATAATCAAAACGATGTGTCCCCTTAGATTTCGAGTGAAGACTCGACTACTTTTCAGAGCACAAAAAAGACAATTAATAGAAGAAATAAAGGGACATAGATAGAGGAGAAATTTGTTATTATATTTGGAATTTTTACTTGTTAAGATTTTATGATCTCTTGTTATGTAGTCATTTCATTATTTCTGAAAAACAAATTTATTTTTATTTCAGAATCATGTCTGCCATGCAATATCAGAATCGTGACTGACTGTTTTCTGACGTATTGTGAGGTAAGACGATAATTGTTATTTTAAAATTTGTCATATGCACAACAACTCATCAAGAGGTCATTACCAGCTTCCTCCACAGTTGTTCTCTGCGTTTGCGTTCATACAATTGCCCCTTATTGGCCACTCGTCCAAATGTTTCAGAGACCTCAGATGGGATTCTAATGAGTAAAGTGACTAGGAATGTAAAATTTTGCTGACAAGCACATCTTCCTCTCAAATTTACTTACTTACTTATGGAGCTGAGTCCTTCTTGAGGAGCCGCAAATTCTGCAGTTACTCAAGAATTTCCCATCGTTTTACGGAACCCGTAGTTTCATCACCGTGTTCACAAGAGCCCTCCACTGGTCCCTATTCTGAGCCAGATTAATCCAATCCATACCATCCCAGCCTATGTCTCTAAGATAAATTTTAATTTTGTTCACCCACCTACGCCTTGATCTTCCCAGTGGTCTCCTTCCCTCTTGCTTTCCCACCAATGTCCTATATGCATTATTCTTCTCTCACATTCATGCTACATGCCCTGCCTACCTCATCCTCCTTAACTTCATCATTCTAATTATAGTTGGAGAAGAGTCCTTCTTCTCAAACACTCGCCTACATATCTTTTCCAACAAATATTCCTGTGGGTCTATGTTACCGGTATTGGGTCAGTCGTTAATTAGGATGAAGCCAGGATGGAGGGACTTTCAACAAGAGAGAAAATAAGAGANTTGTTTCTCATTACAGCAGACAGTGTTTCTAGTCCTATTTTTTTTTTTTTATTTTAACTTTACTTGTACCTTGTCTCTACTCCTCTGTCCACCAGTGTCTTTGTCCTCTTCTCGTTTTTTTTTTTGTCTGTATTTCCTAAACGTCTGATAAATAGGTCCAATGAAGCGCTGAGAATTACAGGAACAAAAAGTGAAATGTAGTTCGTTAGAACGAAGTTCTGTGACCCGCATCTCCCCTGTCCTCTCTTCACATTTTGAATAAAAGCAGGAAGGGCCCTAACACCGCCTACTTTGGTTTGTTGTCGTTTTATCTCCTTTAAACGGAGTTCTCCTCGAGCAACTCGTAGTCGCTCAGCTGTCGAGAAATGGGTATCTTTTATGGAACCCACTTCCACAAGTATGTACCATGGGATCCAATCCTGAGCCAGTAGAATCCAAGTCACACACTTATGTCTTACATCTTTAAGATAGTAGATGCAGAGTGAATGTTTCTGTTTTCGAAGTGACCAATGGAGCAAAATCAGTGATACGTGTATTTCGTGACAAGCTAAAGTCCTGCGTAATGTGCTTATCACAGTACAGTCGGTGACAAAGCCACACTGATGAATCACGCTGACTGGTGGAAAATTTTTTTAATTATTCGTTATTTTTATATTGCGACCTTTCTTCTTGTTTCAACACAGATGTCGTATGGTAAATAATATCTTTTATGCATGTCATGTAAGGGCGATGTCGGATATATCCTTATGTTATTTGATACTAGGCAGGTTGACGAAATACCGCCACTTTTCAACCCCTGGTAGTACGTAGCAAATTTGAAAGTAAATGTAAATGATGAGCCGGTCACGGTAGCCGAGCGGTCTAAGGCGTGCACTGTCTTCGCTCGCTTGGAAGCCGGGATCGTGGGTTCGAATCCCACTCAGGGCATGGATGTTTAGTTTGTGTGTGTGCGTTTTTCTGTGTTTGTGTACAGGTAGAGGCCTTGCGACGAGCTGATCACCCGCCCAAGGAGGCCTACCGAATGTGTAAGATCTAGAAAAACCGAAGTGAACGGAGAAGTGCATGGAGGTAGGCCTAGGCCGATTGGGGCTGTAGTGCCGAGGAAAAAAAAATATAATGATGAAACTTTTCAGAGGAATTGAAGCGCATTAAAGTTATTAAATATATAAATACGGAAATAATTAGAAAAACATTAGTTACAGGAGCCAGAGTTTGAAGGCGACTTAACAGCTGTTTTCGTCGCCATCTACGAATCCCAAGAGGGAAGTTCAACGAGAAGACGAAACTACTTATTACATTAAAATTATCCCGAAAGAGTAATTAAGAGAACATAGGTCAGAGTTATTTTCTTCAAGCAGTCGGTATAGCGACTGCCTACGGACTGGATGACCGAGAGGTCAGAGTTCGAATCCCAATAGGGTCAGAATTTTATCTTCTACATATCGTCCAGACCGTCTCTGGGGCCCACCCAGCCACGTAACCAGTGGGTACCGAGGGTTCTTTCCCCGTGGGTAAAGCGGTAGGAGCGTGAAGCTGACCACACCTCCAGCTACTGTCGAGGTCAAGAAAATGTGGATCTATACATCCACTCCCCCGTACGCCTTCATGCCGTAGCGCAGCGACAACGTTACCTTTTACCTTTAATGGTATCCAAGCTTCTTCTTACCGTGCTGTCATTTCGGTGTGTAGCAATATTTAGTTTCGTTCCTGTTTGCTTCCACGCGATTGGCTTCATATGTATCAAGAGATTGGTGGAAACGGAGAAGTAAAGGCTTTCATTTTGATGGTACGTACTTTGTTTCTCTGCAGAGCTTCTTGGGTCCCCTTGAAATTTGACACGTACACGTATGTTGAAATGCATGAAATGTATTACGGACTGTAATTCCGACTTTTTTTATTGTTGGGGTGGGACTAAGTCACTTGTACTGCGGCCACTTCTGCCCTATTGTGCTATCCCCAGATGATAGGTGAGGGTGATTGTGGAGCAATTGGCGGAATGAAGATTGGGAGGGGAAACCGAAGTACTCGGAGAAAACGTGCCCCAGCGCCACTTTGTCCACCACAAATCCCACTGGACCAGACCAAGGATCGAACCTGGGCCGCCGCGGTGGGAAGCCAGCGACTATCCGCTTGTTACTGACCACAAAGAAATTTTATGCACGCGACCTATAAAACATGGCATGACATTAGTGCAAACCGCAAAAGGGAAAATTGGTGTAACACACGTATTGCATTGGGGATTGGAAGTAAGAACGAAGAATCTGATTTAGATAAATATGATGTAATTTTTGCCTATAAAATCGCTACAACTAACATTTAACTGTTATATATATATATACATTTATATTACATTTTGATATGCCCAAGAATGGCGACACGCGGTAGCATAGTTGTTTGAGGCACTATGCTACAAACTGGAATGTCGCGGGATCCAATCCTAATGAGGTGGATTCTTTCAATTTACCTAATCCTTCCAGCTGCACTATGGTTCTGTTGTGGACTCAGTCTCTAACAGAAATGAGTACCAGGAATATTCCTAGGCGTAAAGGGCGCCCTGCACATAAGGCTGACAACCTCACCGCCATTTGTGAGCCCATTGTTTAGAAAATGTGGGAGCCTCAACTTTTCACAACCGTATGGGCCTGTTACAGGGATACCTTTAATTTTACTTACTTACTTTTATACCCAAAAATATCTCTACCTTTACACACTTAGCCGTGAATTTATGATTTGAGAGTAAGTGGATTGGTTCTGTTCCCCATGACACTTATTTTAGTGCTAAGACACTGAAATATCCTTAAGAAACAACTCCTTCTCTATCATATACAACAGACATTTATATGACATATTATGCTAATTGTATTCTGAGATAAAGGAATTGTTTTCTTGGGGTTTCGTCTATTATACGATTAATCAGGGAAAGAAAAATGCACAGCGTGTCCCAAATAACTGGGCGACAATAAGGAGTCATATTTTTCAAATAAAGGAATCGTGACGCGGTAGACGCCCTTCTTCCTTTCAAGAGAGGCAGTAGAAAGTAGACGAACCAAATTGGTTCCTGATTTTAACAAAGTTTTAAACCATACATGGAAATAGACTAGTTGTAATAATTTATAAATATTTCAACAAATTGATGAATATCGTTGCAATTGTTAAAGGCTAATATTTTATATTCGTGACATTGTAACAATAGTGTCTGTATATATAATGACCGATGACATTGTAATAGTAGTTTCCGCTTGTATTGATATGTCCTTCTGAAGATGGTGGCTCCGACAGAAACATGCAAAGGATGAAAGATCAAAACAAAATTATCAATCACAGTGGACGGCGTTAATAATATTTTCTAAAAAAAAAATGCACGAAATGAGGATTGACTAATATGATTTATCAACTGGTTAACGAAGAAAATGCATATTGAGATTAATTTGTAATAGCCTTCGGCTGTAAGAATTTAAGAAGAAATTGCTATTTAATTTTAATATTTTTGTTTAAAAAATCAATGCATGCTCAGTTTAAACTACACGTCATTATCAGTAAGCAGGATTATTATCTGTTACCTACAGGGGCAGTGCTTGTCGTTTATTACAGAGAATTGTTCTTTTAAACTAGAAGTAGAGTTTCAGAGGCACAGGTTTGAAATCCAGTTTTTATTTTCATTTGTTGCAATTCAATTTGTTGCTAGTAAATATATCAGTTCGATATTAACGAATGAAATTCTGTTAAAAAAAGCGGCTTTCATCTGAAAGACAGTAATGAACATAATTGAATTCTTCATCATTATTATATTTGTTCTATTTAAAGTAATGGTTGTGGCAGATAGAAGGATGAAAATGAAATTCGTTATTAATTTCAAAGTATTACCCTTCCGATATAATAACGTACTTTCCACGTCTATGCCAAATCAACTATAATATATGTTATTTCAGTTGTATAGCGCCCAGACTTTAATTCTAGATTATGAAATGGATTTCCTTGTGATGTAATTAGACCTATTGCATTTGTATTTAATCTTCGTCGAGTCAGAAAATTAATTTGCATTTATTTCAAGAACATAAAAAGCATTTAGAGAAAATATTTAATAATCGGTCAGTCCCATAAGGTTTAAAAAGCGTAAAACTAACAAAAAGCAACAAACTCCGTGGCATGAGTCCGCAAGTGAACTATACCGACCGAGCGACCGCCGCTTGTCGGCGAAGTTAGTGCCAACTTTAGCGGATAGAGAGTGTCGCATGGTCGGCGCAACGGATCACCATGGTCGTTAATCTCGGTTTTCGAGACCGGAGCTGCTCTTTTTGAAATAGCTCCTCAATTATCCTCACGAGGCTGAGTGGACCCCATTCCAGACCCACTACTTCTCAGAAAATCCTGGTAGCGCCGGGAATCGAACCTGGACCTCTGGATCTGTAGGCAGGAACTCTGACCACTAGAACAGAGGCGGTCTGTGTAAAATTAGGACGTACATGATTTACAATTGCTGTTTGGGTCTCTTTGACATTATTAAACTTACAGTAGCTCTGATGAATTTTCAGGAAACTTCGAAATTTTTATAAAATCGTAATATTTCTCGAAAACGTGTTGTGATATCACAGTGATGTGTACTTCCTACCTGATGGGTTATAGAATTCCACCCACATTTCTGCAATTATTCCGAAGAGCGTCTTTTCGTTACCATTGAGCTATTCAGTGAGAAATCGGTTGTAAATATCTGCTACTATATAGCAGAGCCTATACTAAAATTCCTTCCGCTACTAAAGAAATTCAGCACCTTTTTTGAAAATCAGAATTTCCGTTCCACGTTTCACACCTCGCCTCCCAGATCTATGGGCTGCATATTCGTATGCTGAATGTTTACTCACGTATCACAAACAGAATTTACCGTTGTGACACACGTGTGATTATGAAGGATGAATTAGAAATTATGTGGAAGACAACAGTCGGTTACTGTCATAACATTTGCTTGGAGCAGCTGAACAAAGCCATAACACTCTCAAAGCCAGAATAGTCCAAACCCAGGGTCTCTCTAAAATGAAATATGTGTACCAAGTCTCACAGAACGATGTGTAGTATAATTTGAACGGAGGATATCGTCGCTCATTTAAATGTACTTTCCGTAGATTTGCAAGCGGAGGCTCAGAAAAACACGAAATCCCGTAGCCAGGATACACGTAGCTGGTAACTTGGCTGAGATTCTGATTGGTTGCTTCTCGACTTCGAGTCTGAACATATTCTGCATCTGCTAACTCGTCTTCAAGATGTATTGACAATGTCTTTGCTATGCCATGTTCAGCATCGCATCTATTCATTCGTTTATATTTATTTGAGGAAACTGTCGGTAACTCTGACCTACAGTGTCGAATGTTTGGAGAATAGTAAGTAATTGGAATCGATGGTAAAAACAAATGGCCAAGGCATATGACATTCACATAGAATATTTATGTCCATGATATGTATGCAGTGTCCGTCTTTTAGTGCACTCAGTTTCACTTGTTATTTCACAACATGTTGATTACAACACCCGCAACCAAACAGGGAACACACAACAGGAGACACGATATACACTGAGAGTAAGAGGAACGACTCCCATAGCGGTGGAACTATGCGCGGTGTTAGAATTGGGAGAGATAAGATAAGTAATCTTAACAAGTTTTTAGTATATAAATGTTTATTATAATTGAAGAACATTTTAAAATAATTTTTAAATTTTACAATGACATAATGGCAAGCAATGAAATAGATTAACGTAAATGGAGCACCTGATGATGGCACTATAGTGCCGAAACATGTTGTGAAATAACAAGTGAAATTGAGTGCACTAAAAGACGGACACTGCATACATATCATGGACGAAAATCAGTGCAACAGGATTTCCTTAGAATTTTCACTTTTAACAACATGTTTCGGGCCCCACCGGCCATCATCAGGTACTTCAACTCGCCAAAACTGTTACCTGCATTGAATATCGGCCATACATTTCACGTGTAACTGCATTGTTCTATATTAAGTTTGCGGTTACGATCCAGCTAACATTAATCAGTTCTTCATTGGTTGCATCCTGTTGTGTTTCATATATACATATATATATGAATTATGTCTACCGTTAACACAATAATCAGTTTTAATTTCGGTATTTATTGCTGCTACATATTTTGGTCATATAAGACCATCATCGGACAGTTAAATTATAACTGAGTATTTGTTGTGTTGACGGTAGACATAATTCATATATATATTATTCCACCATACATTGACTCACTTTCTATTGCAATTAACTAAAATTCCATTAAAATTGTTAAAATTCAATTTAAATTTTAAAGTTTTAACTTTAATTATTCTTCTTAAATTTTGTACACTTTCCACGCCCCTCTAGGGCCTCGTCCACGTGACCAAACAGTACAGTTTTGACGGAACTGTAATATAAATATTCCACGTGAATGTTATAGAAGGCAACAGGATGCTTAAATACAATATGGCCAAAGCTTATTTTAAGTTTCTGTCCCATATTTGTCTTCAAAAGGCTGAGGAAGACCACACGGGCTCAGTCAGGATAATAGGTGTCCCGAATCGATTTCGAGCTAAGCACATCCCAGAAGGATTGCCGCTTGAGACGATCTGTTCAGTTCTGCAGTATCTCAGAACGGTTAGACACGACATACTGTCCAATTGTGAAGATATAAGCTTTTGTTTCTTGTTTATGGGCTTGAAATCGCCCTCCATCTTTTAATTGTAGGCATTGTTACAGGTACCGGCGATTACAAAGGAAAGAAATGCAGACTAATGAAAAACCTGTGGGGCACGCAGGAGTGGCACGCAAACCCTGAGGAAATTTATTATTGAAATAACTCACGCTAAGCTCGCTCCGAATTTATTATGTCTGTCTCTGTTTCTAGTTACAAATATCAACTCTCGCTGTCTCTGGGGTAGCTCAGGGTACCTCTTGTTTTATCAGCTACAGAAGTCCTATGTTTTTTAAGAAATTCATAAGCAAACACTTGAATTAGCAAAGCATGTTTTTTTCGTAATTGACTAAGTATAATACTGACACGGAATAGTCCAGTGCTGGACAACGGCTTGTTAAAACACGTTTCCGTGACAGCCAGCTGGAACACTCCATTGCTGACTACGATCGTGAAACACATTCTCGATATAACACGGGCATCAATAGAAGAAATGCCGTTTCTATAGCAATAGAGGATTTTTTAGGATACATTGTTCTCAGTGTGTTTTCTGTGCTTGGTCGTTGCTGAAGGTTTATAGGGAGCAACGAAGGTCTTTTGCATTGTAACATAAGCTAAGTAAGATATGCATGATCTGCTTTGTAAAGCCTATCCTAACAGAGGACCTATGTATAGTTGAAAAGGAAGAATTTTCAGTAACACGCTACATGCGCGAAATGTACACTTGACGAAAGGCCAAGCGTATTCATAAGAGACAAACACATCTTCTCGTCAGAGAGGATGTTACATAAGGACTATTACTGCAATTGTTCAGTTGAAAAAATCTCTGGTCGTGGGTCTCAAGGGGCTTGACTCCAATCAGTGGCAAAATGTCAGTCTTCCCCGTCTATGTAAATTTCAAACCAAGTTACAACTTCTCATTAGCAGAAACGTAAATGTTGATTAAATTATGAAAACGAAGGAAGGTGCCCCTCCTTTTTCGTCGTCTAAAAGGGATTGGATATTTTTCTGTTCCACTTCATAATTAATTCTAAGATAAGGCATTTTTGACACGCGATAGGAATCCTTGAACTAGGGGTTATTCCATCGCCCATAAGATAATTCAATTAAACACGATCAAGCATGAATATCTGTAACGGCATAGGAACTCGAGACCCCAAAGAACGCTGCCTACACGGCATGATCACGCTATATTGGCGTATAAATTCGAGTGACTGAAGTTGGAGCAAACTATGAACTACGCAGTCTTACATGTGTCTAGTTGCCCATTTTATAAATGGAAACTTGTTTAGAACATGTGAGAGGAAATTAATGTTATTTCGACCTATTTAATGTAGAACATTTTCTGTACTCACGGCAGTTGTAGATTATTATGACTACTGAGCTATAAATTTTAGCCTATTTTCCTTATTTTTAAAAATGGAAATAGGCTTATGCTCTCTGTGTGTCTGTGAATCCCCCATATTAATTTTTGAATGCCTGAACCAATCTTTATGAAGCTTGGTATTTATATCATGGTACCTGAGCCCATTTCAGCGGTACTCCATAAATCCTTCACATCAGTTTCTGTGTCTGTATGTGTACCCCGCTTATCGTTGCTAGGCAACGATGTGTGTTATCCTTTTGTTACTAGGCAACGGTTTCGTAAACACATTCCCTCGGCAAGGAATACACGCAACAGTAGAAGAGTTGTTGAACACGTGTATCTGTGGGTCTGTCTATGGATCCCCGTATTGTTTCTATGTAACAGATTGGTAAAGTCATTCCCGCTGCAACGAATAATTTTTGATACGCCATTTTCTATGCGGTCCGTGTCGTATCAGAGCAAACGAGGTGATTAGTTCTTCCCAAAATTTCTTGTTTTTATAATTTTCGACTTTTGCGTCAAAATACTATGAGCTTAAATGAGTGCATAAACATAAGGAAGCTGTATTCTCGAGGCACTAACGCTTTCTCTAAAAAGTTTAATGCTTTCTTATACATGATAATCAAATTTGTCTTCCCCTTCTGCTGTTTGTTTTCGATGTCATGGATGTATATTTTTCCAGCTGCCTGAAATAATGCAGTGTGATATTTTGGTACATCTGCTGAGAATTCTCGGTAGATATGTTGTGTGAGTCCCTCACATGATGAATCTCACTCCCTTAGAACTTGTTTACAGTCCAATGGACCTGAACATCAGTTTACTTTCAATTCTGCTCATATTCCCTAAGAGCCCTAGTTTTTAGCTAGAGAACATTTTCTCATAAGAGTTGTCCTCAGTCTTTCTTATATTTTCAGGGACCAGCTTCCTATCTGCCTCACGATGTACAAACAACAATTTCGTTATCATGTTGTGACATGGATGGTTTCTTATTTAACGACGCTCTTAATGTCGATAATATATAGCGTTGATGTTAGGATGTTCAATGAATGTGGAATGAGTGAGAATTGACAGAGGAAACGGAAGTACTCGAAGAAAATCCGCCTAGGCCACCGTTCACTCCAAATCCATGACCTACCCTGCGGTCAAACGGGCCGTCGCTGTAGGAAGCCGGAAATCAAGTGCTTGAGCTTGAGGATCTTCAGTAAATGTCCGGGTGTTACACTCGTATGTAGTACTTCCTCGTAGATATACAGAGTGGCCAGAAAGTCAGTTAACTAGTTTGTAAAATGTACAATAAAATACGTTACTTTTTACTTGCTTACTGAATTTACAAATATATTTCGAAGTGAGTTCCTCCATGTTCAAGGCACAAGTCACAACACTGTGATACTGTTGTACATGTTGACTGGCAGATTTAAGGCTGGGGCCACATGAGCGCACAAAATGCGTCCGTTGTAACGCACGTCGTGATGTCCATTGTAGAAACAAACAAGAGAGGCGAATGCTACTCTTTCTTCTGGCTCCATTGCATACAAAAACTACGCACCGCATTCTGCAACTGTGTGGTGTCCTCAGCAACGTCCGTCATAAAATACTTTCGTTCCAACGGACGTACTTCGTGTGCTCGTGTGGCCCCAGCCTAAGCTTTAACATTCCCATTAATACGAGAGAATATTTTAGGTTAACTGGCTTCTGACCAATCCGAATATAAAACAACAGGGAACGACGGATAGATCGTCTGCATCTTAATGAAATCGACAAGCCCGTTATTAAGATATTTGTTCAAACTGTAAGCCACGTACTTGAACAAGAATTATCACACAATATGAACGAAATGGATACATCTACCCTGAGGATGGAGACGGATGAGATCTCTGAAACGCTGGTTTTGAATTCGGCATTGACACCGCTGATCGCCTGAAAATGTTTTAAAATTTAAAGTTTAATAATTATAAATCATCACTCTATACCGTCACACAAACTTGTCTGGCAATATCCAGTGCTCTTAAGAAAGATACAGCATTATAAAATTACAATAATTATTGTACCAATTCATATTAACCGATTTAAAATAGATACTTTCATCAGTCGTTGCCTGGTAACGTATTTCAGTGATGGAGATTCTTCAGCTTGCGTACTCACCGTCTTCGTTGGATGGTGTCTGCCTCGCAGCTGCGAGTAACTCTTAACTAACTCGCTTGTCCCGCTGGTCCTCTTTATATAGCCTCAGGTATGACCACATTGGAAACACGGCCTTTAACAGCTCCACTATTACCGCGTGCATATTCGTGTCGGCGATAGAGTTTATCGAGCCGTTACCTAGCAAAGGGCAATTAATCATGTCACAATATTTTTTTGTTTTTGTTTTTGTGTATCAAAATTCTGGGAGGAGAAAAACAGGCTTTTAAATTCTGTTAAGTATTTATAGATCTGTTTTTCTTAATAATGCCAGTCTAGTATATGTTCATATAGAATGAAATTTATCCAATTGAACAGATTATTTGTTTAAAATCTTTAGGACGAATTTATGCGTTTTAATGAATTTTATTTCCGCATTTTCCCTTTTGTGTAGCAGCAAAGCTTTGTGTGCTTATGTTGCATTAAGGGTCGCTCCCTCTTAATGGCAATATTACCAAGCTCGACGCGGCTCTGTACAGCGACATGCTGTGTGTACGTCCGTTGGCAACCTTAATCAATTCCAATTAGCTGAGTCACACTCGCGATTTCATACCGAGACGAAAGACGGTGGAGCTTAGAAGGCAGCGCTGCGTCTCGGCTAAACGCATTATGCATTATAGCCAACGTCAGCCACAAGCACTCAACGATGCGAAGCGGCGATAAGCCAGGGCTACCCCGAGCAGTAAAAGGATTCATTATACTCGTAATCTGTGACAGTTCTTGTCCAATATCTTTAGCAATTTTCCAAGTATTAACACAAGAAGTCTTGATGATGTTGGGTTCGTTTTTGAAGATGAACATTCATGATTGGGCATCAGATCACCTTTCAAGCTTGAAACTTAATATTCGTAAATGCTGACACTCTTTTTTTTTTAATGTTGGTGGGGTGGGACTAAGTCCCTTATACTGCGGCCACTTCTGGCCTATTGTACCAGCCCCAGATGATAGGTGAGGGTGATTGTGGAGCAATTGGTGGAATGAAGATTGGCAGGGGAAACCGAAGTACTCGGAGAAAACCTGCCCCAGCTCCACTTTGTCCACCGCAAATCCCACTTGACCAGAGCCGGGATCGAACCCGTACTGACACTCTTAATTATAGCTAAGAAACACAGAATCAGAACAATATTCGACAAGGTGTATAAAATTTTGTTTCATACAATTATGTCATAGCAAATTATACACTAGATTAGTATTCAAAAGGTGCCGAGTTCGATCCCCATTGCTGATATTAAAGAACTGTACATATTGAGTATTGAGTATAGATGGGGTGGGTTTCCCCATGCACTTAGACCAGTTATTGGTCCATCCTGCGTCCCCCTTTTCAATTTCTACTGTCTCCATACCCTACCGGTACTGGTGCTCGCTATTAGCCCCTTTCTGCCAGCGAGGTTCCAACCTTCTACTGGCAGCGGTATCTAATAGTCCCTTTCTGTCAGTTAGGTCCCCCCCTCCTCTGGCAGTGGTACCTAATACTTCCCCATCAACCGGAGGCATTGGAAACTACTTTGGGCGGGAAACATTTTGCCAAATTTAGCTCAGAGGTCTCCTAGAGACATGAGGTTCTTTTACGAAAATCTACGACACGGGACCCACGGCTTAAAGTCCCTCCCGGAGGACTTGTTCCCTGAATTTTTCCGCCCTTAAAAATTCCACGACCTCCGCCGGGTTTGAACCCGCGTACCTTGAGTCATGAGGTGGGAACGTTACCCCTAGACTACGGAGACCGCTTAACTATATATATAGTAGCATTATCAATTACTTCTGTGTCAGTAAAGTGACTAGTTACATATTGAATGATTGCGGTTTCTAGTCCTGACAACGGAGATTGAATTTTTATCTTAAATGCTAAATCCAGAATGGCTCTGGGACCGATCCTGCAGCTGAACTCGCAGTTATGGCGGCCGGAAGTAAAATGGGCAACTGATATTTTGTGATAAGGATGAGATTACTGTTCCGGAGATATAGGTTCGATTCCAGTCGCTGCCATTAGAAATACGAAAGTAAAGTAACATTACTATACAATTGAAAACTCCTACCAACACTTTTATTTTACAGTGGGCTATAAATAGGCGTAAACGCAATGTTTTTTCAGTTGCTTTGCCTAAGAGGAAAAGTGATCCCCTTCTTTCAGAAGAACGTAAATTATAATGTGAAGGTACACAATGATAGTTTGCCAGAATTACAAGTCTGAAAACAAATTGGACCTGGAAAAATGAGACGGCTGAAGCATTTAGGATAGTAGACTAAATAATGTGGGATTTCTGGGTTTGCGTACATCACCTGTTGTGTGACAGTGAAATATGGGAGGCAGATAGACTCTGGAATATAATTGTAGCTAGGTTGGGAAAGAAGAGAAATATTACAGGATTTTGTTACAGAAACATTTTCGAGAAAGTCCATTTGGAACACCGAGAAGGAAATTGGAAATGGTATTCAGTTGGGTAGTAAGGAAATGCGTTGAAAAGTTGGCAGGATATGCTTTGGAGCATGTTCGATGACGGAGTTTGGTGTTAGAGTCTCTGAAAAGCCGAATTATGCTACTAAATAAAAAATTGTGACAGGTCAGTAGCGTAGTGACACGTTACAAGCCACACGATTTAAGCTGTGTTCCTAGCAGGTATATTACGAGAATTCTACTTCCGGAGAACAAAGAATTCCAGCCAGTCATTGCGATAAAATGGAAGAAGCATTTAACTGACACTTCATCTCTAATAACTGTCGACGATAGAAATGCATAGCTCTTTGTAGGATTGATACTCTCATGGCGGTGGTTGTTAAGACTATCTTCTGAGATACAGTGCAGAGCCAAGCTTTGCTTGCCACTTGCTTTCGCGCTGGTTTCTAGGCGTATTCTTCGACCCTGAAGATGAATACGATATTTTCCTCCGAAACGTCGGTTGACTTTCAACGAACTGCAAGGCGTTATATCCTAAAATATATTACTTTTCATAAAGCTCTTTGTGTCCATGTTCATATGGGTATTTATTTTTGGTGATTAGACACAACGATTGACCTAATCCTTCCAGCCGCGCTATGGCCCTGGGGTCGACTCAGCCTCTAACAGAAATGAGTACCAAGAATATTCTTGGATGTAAAGCGCGGCCGGGGCGTAGGGCTGAGGATCTTACCGCCATCTATGAGCCGATTGTCTAGAAAATGTGGAACCTCAACATCTCACAACCCTATGGGCCTCCACGGCCTGTTACAGGGATAGCTTTACTTTACTTACTTTACTTTTTAAACCCAATGATAATTTCAAGTTTTCGCTAAGTTTGAGTTTCCTTCAGCAGTGGTTCTGGACCATAATACCTTGTAATCAGTGGAAAGTCAATCGACGTTTCAGAGGAACATATCGCCTCCATCGTAAGTGTCAAAGAAGGCCTTGCTTGCTATCTCCTTCCCGTCAGTCTTCTGCTTTCATGACCTCAAAATGGAAGGGACATATTTCTCCGAAACGTCGATTGACTTTCAACGGACTACATTGCCTTATAATAACACAATGAGAGAGCTTTTGAAATGGATTATTTTCCTCAAATCTCCAGAAACACGCATTTCATCATAATTAAAACACTGGGACCGTATGAAAAGTGCTTTGTACTTCTAAGCATTCTATCTCGCGTAACTTGTCTTTACGAACGAAAAACTGCTATCTGAGGTAATCTTGTTCATTCAGTCTGAATTTAACCGTTTACTAAACTCGCAGTCTGATTAATTGTTTGATTAAAGTGACTGCATAATAGGTACTCGGAAAAAAACGCAGTTTTATAAAAAGTGAGAATTTTCCGGTACATTATCGTCGAGCCTGCTTGTTAAAATTGTTATGTTCAAACATTCATAGCGCCTATCTTGTCACATTTTATAAGGCTAGAAGGGTCGGAAGCTCTTTTGAAAGTCCACAACAATCTACTGGCCATCACCACATTCAATGCCGGTGGGTTGGCTGTGTTATACAACTAAAAAAAAGCCATAGCGACTGACTCGGCGGGTTTCGGAAGCGTTCGGTTGAGTTCGTGCACTGGCGGGGTGTCCGAGACAATTGGCGGGCGCACGCCGGTTTCAGGGCCTAGTCAGTGCGTGGTGGGACACCGTCTGTTGTGGAGGTGAATGGGGCCGTGTTTATTGACATCTCAAACGTCGTCATTTCGAAAGGAACTTATCAACAGAGTGGCAGCAGGCATATGAGTGATGAATTCAGTATAACTGTGTACATATTCGTACATTTATTTTACAGAAACTAGTGTTTGAAGCCAAAAGTTGCTCTTTGCGGTTGTGTTCTGTAAATTCGTGTGATACCACACCGATGATTGCTGAAGAGAGACTAACTTATATTATTACTCCTTTTCAGATGTTTCTTGCTCAAAGACGGTTTGTGTTCGAAAACTAAGTTATCTTTCGGTAGTAGTGCCGGATTTTGAATTGTGTGTGAACGTAACTGGATGCTAATGAAACAGCCCATTTCAACTACGGTAGTTCTTTTTGTTTAAAACTTCACTAGTTAAATCAAAATGTACGGTGATTAAGTTACATTCGATCTTCGTTAATTAACATATAGATATAATACACGCAGTTAGGCATGGTTTTGTTTACTAGTGTTTAGAACTGCGGATATTTCTGCATTAGTGATTGCTGTTGATGAATGTTAATTGCGCGTAAAAGTATTCTCGGCGGTTTATAGTGTAATGGAGGTAGCGGTACTGCTGTGGTATTGACATATGCAACATGAGAATAAAATAATGAGTTTGTTCGAACGCCGTTACGTTTTGAAGGTGTACAGTGGTTGGTAGCGACAGATCATGATTCGTGAAGTGCCACTAAACTTGGTTACTGACGAGTGAATGGTTTCTGTTCATTAATATAGCAAAAATTAAAGAAAGACTTTACTATCATGTGATTTTAGTATTACACGAGCATTTTGGTAAAGGGAATCAGTTTTATAACAGTGTTGCAAGATGAGAAGGACAGCAAGTATAAGTGCAAAGTGCGGGTGCCCAGGAAACCAACCTGTGTATCTTCTGATTTTGTTACTGCTTCAAGCAAATTGGACCCTCTCCAAGATCTTGGACGAAGAAACAGGTGAGTGTTACTCTGTATCACTAATTAAGTGCAGTCATTCTTTGCGTTTGAGGAAAACTAAGAGGGGTTTTAAGCTAATCATATAGAGGCAAGTGACACCGAAGTAAGTCAAATGGGGCTGTCCATCTAATGGGGCTAGGCTAGAATAATCTTTCAGCACACAGTACTACCCATAAACACTTATTATTATTAATATTTGTTACGTTTAAAATTGAAATGCCTTCAACATGATGTGCTTTATTAGCATGTATTTTTATATGCTGAAAGCAATGCGCAAAGTTATTTCAGTGTTTGTGAAAAATTAGCGAAATATAACGGAAGTTTATATATTACCAATATTATCAAAACATGACACCAATATATAATACCGATTTAAACAAAAATACAGTATTCCATAATATATGCATTGACCGTCATTTATGCCGTAATTAGCTTTCATAGTTTATCGTACCTAACCATGGACTTGGACGTAACACAAATCCATTCAAGATTTGTTATGGTTCTGTGGAGTATTTTTTTTCTTTGAAATCTTGACGAATGTTTTACGTAGAATTCTTAGCAACGTAGGTGGTAATTATTATTATTATTATTATTATTATTATTATTATCGGCATTTTGCTGCTTAGTAAGCATATAAATACACAAAGATTCGAATTATTATTCAGAATACAGTATAGTGTTATTGTACGAGTGTAAGTATGGTTTTAATATGGTCAAAGATAAGCAACACTCAACTATTTAATAATATCATAGCATTTGCCTTAACCTACCGGTTGAAAATTTGGCACCCATGTTTTGAGCATGGAATGAAAGCACAATATTCGTTCGATTTCCCATGTTTGGAATTCCTCTACGTGGAATTGGCATAGACGTCTGAGTGAAATGCGGTACGCAGTCTCAGAAAACTACAAGTTGCGTTGTTCCTTATGGAACCGTAGAGGAGTACAGAGTAGTTCTTGTGCTGTTTATGAAGTGCAGGATAACACAACTAGAAACGGTTACTTTCCATATATTTTACTTTCCAATATTATTATAATATGTGCAATGAGGAGCGTTTGAAGGGTGCAGGGTGTGAGCAATTCGTCTGGAAAACGTTGAGGTCCATCGGCAGTAGTGGACACAACTGTGGAGCCTGCAAGTTCCGTATAAGACGTGTGATTTGTTAAATAGGGCAATAACTGTTAGCGTCTCAAGAATGGATCTATGGAATGATTCATTTGTTCCATATTTTTACAACCCGTTTTCTTTCCGTTATGTTTATGATAATGTAACGATTAGAAATATGTCACAAGATATCGGTAATCCTTGATCAAATGGGGAAGTTTGCTGCTACGTCTCATTTTTTAAAATATTTTAAATTTTATGCAGTGAGGAATAATTAATTGNACCAATGCTGTTAGATCTCCCATGGACATTGCAGTAAATTCGTTTTGTTGCCGCAAGCTGTTGTCATGTAGTTCATATTCTGTAATTCTCCCCCCCCCCCTTTGGCGCTACAGCCCCAATTTGGGTCTTGGCCTACCTCCATGAAACTCTCCGTTTCACTTAGGTTTACTAGAACTCCCTGAGCGGGTGGTCAGCTCGTCGCAAGGCCTCTACGCGTACACAAGCACAGAAAAATGCACACACATTAGCAAACACTAAACATCCATTCCCTGAGTGGGATTCGAACCCAGTTTCTTTTTTAAAAAAAATGTAGCCATTTATGGAACCCGAAAATACATTTCCGTATACATAAAAGCTGGGCAGTGGTAGCTATCCTAAGTCAGACGAATCAAATCCACAAATGTTTACATAATTTCTGTAATAGCCCTTTTTAAACTTATCCTTCCATATATGCTTAGTGCTACCAAGTTTACCATCAAGATTTCACACAAAATTGTGCAAGTATTTCTCATTTCTCGTGCCACCTGCCGTACTTGATAACCGTACAATAGTTGCAGTCACATGGAAAGCATCCTGCCTCAAGATCCATTGAGAAGCACGGAAACTCTGTTCATTATATTAGAAGACTGAAACCAGAAGCAATGGAACCAATATTCAGCAAACTTTGCACGAATAGAAACCATCTCTTTGCGCAATCTCCTGGTATGATTATTATTACTTATGTTCTCTTACTTCGTGTTCTGAAGGTCACGGGTTCGAGTATCAGCCCTGAAGACCGATTATCATGGTCAAGTTAATTCGTAATTGTCCTCGTGCCTTCCATGCAACTTAATATTAGAATACTATCTTATGATTTGATACCGCTTGCTTTTAATGATCATGTATCACAAAATGGCTGCATAGTCCACAGTGCTAATAACGCCAGTGCCATGCTTCTGCACCGGACGCCATTTTCTGCCAGTTCCATCCACTTCCCATTCTCACTTCTCTATAAAGTAGGCCGCACACTGGTATGCGTCAAGACACGATGTCTGTGACATGACGCAAAGACAGTAGCACAGTTGAAATGAATGAGATTATGAAAACCCAGCACACCGGTCTTAATCATAATTCTGACGTCATTTTCATGCTGACCAATCACGAATGAAGCAAGACTGCTTCTTCTGTCTCATGTCTTGATGCTTGTCCTGACGCAGTTGGTGTGCGCCCGACCTTAGGTTACTTCTTTGGATTGGTCAATTATAAGCGGACTCTGATTCGAATCCGTGTAACTAATGCAGTTGATAATGCGTCGTTAAATATAGAGTAAGACAAAAAAACATGCAACTAGGGCGTTCATGCTTACATCATATCTGTATATGAACCGTTTTGGGATAAAATAATCAGAAAGCCGTTAGTGAAATCTGTGCTAAATGCCTTTTGAACAGCGTTGAAAAGAAGATGGAGTCTGTTGCATATATATTCGTGGTGATGCTGAGTCTCTATGTCAGTACACAGTACTGTGTTAGTGTAAAAGTAAACAGAGCTACGACGGAACTGTAGCTAGCTTGTTCAGTTTGTGTTAGTATGAAATGGTCAACTTTGTCACACATGTGTATGAGAGCATGTCGCAGAAACGTCGGAACATCTGTCATTTTATATACGCAAGTGTTTCGCTTGTAGCATGTTGTTATTGGCATGTGAAGCGTTTCCTCAGATACAGGCTCTTTGTGATGCATTACTGAAGTACGGGTTAATTTGCAGGCTGAGTTTATTTCTCATATTTTTAATTCAGTACTTTATTGCTGCTATGTTTATAAATACGGCGATGGATTTCATGATTAAAAATAGTGATTAGGATTGTATATGGTAAGGTAAAAAAATAAAACTATCCCTGTAACAGACCGCGAAGGCCCATAGGGATGTGAGATGTTGAGGTTTCCACATTTTCTAGACAATCGGCTCATAGATGGCGGTGAGGATGTCAGCCTTACGCGCCTGCCTCGCTTCACCCCCAAGAAGATTCCTGGTACTCATTTCTGTTAGAGGCTGAGTCGATCCCAGCGCCATAGTGCGGCTAGAAGGATTAAGTAAATTGAAAAAAAAACCCACCAAATCTGGACTCGAACCCGCGAACTTCCGGCATGTAGCATAGTGCCTCAACCAACGACGCTATCACGTATATATAATACGAAGCGTAATTTGAGGGGTTCACTTAATTGGAACCATTGAACTAAGGATTTATTCGCAGCGTTTCGTAACATGATATTAAATCACGGAATGTCAGGATTTAATGTATATCGTTCTACAAAATTATATTTAAANCCGCTTCTTTGTAACTTGTTATGTGTGTGTGCCGCAGATTAAGATAAAGTACTGATTTGAAGTTATATTCAGAAGTGGATCAGCAATAAGCAACTAAAAGTGTGTGAAACATAATTAAATATAGATTTTAATTGTGCTTGGATAGTATGTGTTCTTTCTTCATTCTTTGAGTTGTGGCCCGTCAAGGCTCTGGGATAAGAGGACTCAAGCTCTACCGGACCAACAAAACCCACATCCTCAATAAATTAATCCAAAGATCAAAAAACCCTGAGATTTAGCGCAAGAAAGAACAGCGAGAGCGACCAACGTGTGCGGGCGAGGTGAAAGAGCAATTAATAAGAACAAGGTAGGTGAAGGTGTTAAATATAAAAAAAGTGAGAAATGGGAAAAGGAGGCCGGAGCGGTTAGAGAATACACACCTGATGATGGCCATTTAGGGCCGAAACATGTAGTGTGGAGAAAGGGAAGAAGAAAGAACTACAATTAAATTGTTGCACTTAAGACGGAGTTTGTCTCATATATATTATATCGTTCTACTCCGGTTCTCAACCGGAGTTACCGACATGCCGTGGCAGACCTGGCTGAGGATGTTTGTGTTGGGATAGTACCTTAAATAAGTCACATCCACTTTGCTTCACCCCTCTTTCAATTAATCTTTCAAGACCATCCTATCATTCCGCCCCATATAATGTATAGCGGAATCACTGTCGTTAATAATATCAGGAATCGATCAGAACTTTTAACAGTGTAGAGCGCCTGGATTTCGAAGAACATGTTGATTGTGAACGGTTCATTGGGAGAAATGCAGGGGGATTCAGTCTCAGCTTACGGTAACAATACGCAGACGTGGAGACTGGAGCAGTGGCCCCCCAGTCTACGCCCCCCTGGCGAGGAATGAGCATGACACCATGTGAAAAATATGACTTGATATGAAATGCAGCTGAAATACTCAACCTTCCCTCCCTTCCGGAAAGACTGATCAGAATTATCAATATAAATACTAAAGAAAACAGGAACCGGGGTAGAGTATTCGGTATAGCTAGTGGCTACGGGCTGGACGACGGAGGGGTCAGAGTTCGAGTTCCGGTAGGGTCAAAAGTTTTCCCTTCTCCATGTTGTCCAGGTCGGAGATGGGGTCCACCCAGCCTCCTGTCCGATGGGTACCGGAGCCTGTACCCCGTGAATGAAGTGGCCGGGGCGTGAAGCTAGCCACTCATATCCAACTAGTGCTGAGGTGAAGAAAACGTGGACCTATACATTCACTCCCCCATATGTCTTCGTGGCGTAATGCTTAATTAGTTAAGCACAGGGACAATTGTACCTTTTTTACCTTTACTAAAGAAAACAGAACAGATTTCTGTTATTCGACATTATCCATCGCGAAACAAAAAGCATCTTACAGCAATTTTATTTAATTTTTAATTTTACTCACATTTTTCTTACGGAGCGCTAGAGCCGCTGTACAGCAATTATTTTCTCTGTTTTCAGATAGTGAATTTTATTAAAGCATATTTAATATCCTCTCTGTGTTACTACAAAGTTAATCAGGCTCACATTTTTATTTCGAGCGTTATTTAAGGAGCCTTGAACGATTTTACGTTATCCTTCAGATGTTACTGTTTTCGAGAATTTATCAAGGGAAACAGGAGTACTTGAAGCAAATCTACTCTTCTCCACTTCGTTCACCACAAATCCAACATCATCTGCCCTGGGATATAACCCGAACCACCGGTTTGGGAAGCCAGCGACTAACTGCCTGAGCTATATCACAGCCCTGTATTAACAGAAAATGGTTATCTTCACCCAGAAGTACTGAAATTTTAATATCTATTACCGTTTATATGTTAACACAAAACCATATATAGTATCATACAGTAACTCACGGTACAGAATTAAATATTAAAGTGTATTGGGACTGCAGTTTTCCTATTATTTCAACATCCGTTTCTATGAAGCTTAGAAACAATAAGATAAGATGTAAAGTTGTCCTTGTGCTTAACTAATTTAGCACTATGCCATTAAGGCATATGGGGGAGTGGACGAATAGATCCACATTTTCTTTACCTCGGCACTAGCTGGAGGTGAGTGGTCAGCTTCACGTCCCGGCCGCTTTATTCCCGGGGAAAGAGCCCACGGTACCCATTGGATAGGAGGCTGGGTGGGCTCCGGAGTCGGTATGGACGACGTTGAGAAAATTCTTGATCGTACCGGGAATCGAACTCCGTCAGTCGTCCAGCCCGTAGCCAGTCGCTATACCTACTGCGCTGTTCAGGCTCCTAACTTAGAAACAATACAGTATTGGTTCCAGAGTCTCGTGCGCGAATACGGAAAACTAAACTTATGCACACTTCTGTACACGGAGGAGCTGAAGTGATTATTTGTTTCTGCCCAGCACATCGATAGGTACAAGCGTGGAATGCCGCTTGCTCTGTTTAAAGCGTGAACCAAGAGGGTGATTTGCTGTTCTCCTTATGATTGCTTTACCGTGAATGTTTTGTGCTTCTTGGTTCTGAGTGCATTTAGGAACGGTCTCATATTTCCGAACAAAGAGTAAAACTTGTTTGCTGTGCACTTCCCATACTTCCCCATCTGTAACATTAGCAGTTCTAACAGCACAAGAACAGAAAAATACCTCAGATTTGCCCGCCACTTTGTCATTAATTGATAAAAATGCTGAAGCTATCTTTGTAAGATGCCGTGGAGGCCCATATGGTTGTGAGACGTCGAGGTTTCTACATTTTCTACACAATCTGTTCACAGATAGCCATTCTGCAGTAAAAGGCAGTTTGAAAGATACTGCATAGTGAGGAGTTTCATAATTTGTAAATTTCACCAAACATTATTATGTGAAAGAAGGATGAGATAAATGGCGCATGTAAGACGCATGGGGGAGAGGAGAAATGCCTGTAAAATTTTAGTTGGAAAACGTGAAGATGGGAGAGTATTTGGTAGGTCTTGGTTAGTTCTCTCGTAATGTTAGAGTAAATCATAAAGAAATATTTTGTGAAGATGTTAATTTTTCGGCTTAAGATAGGGTTTGCTTAATGTCTGTTGTGAACACTAGTGGAAGCTCTGGTGTCATACAAGGCAGTTAATTTTGCGAATGGCGAATGTTAGTTTCTCAAGAAGAATTATACTTTGGCGTTAATTAAGGAAGTTTTCACGAAGGCAAATGGAAGTTAGGATAGACTTCTTACCGAACTTGTTGCTGGTTTCGTAGCGCCACTGTGTAGCCGGAAGAGTTGTGGCGTGTTCAGATATTTCTTGTCAGAGCTTTCTCCCACCGACTGCTTTTAGCTACTGTCAGTATACATACTGGATCAAACGTATTTTGCTTATTAGGTCAGTAAAAGAGTCTTATTATTATTCTTATTTTACTTAACGTCACTTAGAAATGAAAACCAATCATCTAAGCACCGAGGGATGTACTGAAGTTGTAATACTTACTTACTTACTTACTTACTTACTTACTTACTCACTCATGGAGCTCAGCCTTTCTGGAGGAGCCGCCAATTCAGCAGCTACTCAAGAATTTCCCAGCATTTTATGGAACCCGAAGGTTCATAACCGTGTTCACGAGAGCCTTCCACTGGTCCCTATCCTGAGCCAAATCTATGCAATCCATACCATCCCATCCTACCTCCCTAACATCCATTCTATTATTGTGGACCCATCTACGCCTTGGTTTCCCAGTGGTCTCTTTCTTTCTGGCTTTCCCACCAATATCCTATATGCATTCCTCGTCTCCCCCATTCGTGCTACATGAACTGCCCACCTCATCCTCCTTGACTTGATCACTCTAATTATACTTGGAGAAGAGTACAAGTTATGAAGCTCCTCATTATGCAGTTTTCTCCAACCTCCTGTCACTTCATCTCTCTTCGGTCCAAATATTCTCCTCAACAAACTGTTCTCAGACACCCTCAGTCCATGTTCCTCCCTTAATGTCAGAGACAAAGTTTCACACCCATAGAGAACCACAGGCAAAATTATGGTTTTGTATATTCTAATTTTATGTTTTTGGGCAGCAGACGAGAAGACAAAAGGTTCTGGACTGAAAGTTGTAATACTTCTGACTTATAATGGGAAGACCCGCATTTCGAATCTCGACCGAAACACCGACTACCGTGTCTAAGGTTCTTCGTGGTTTTGTATAGCTGCTCCAGACTTGAATAGTACCGTCAGTTGGCACCACAACTGCTGAATCAAGGTTCGACACAGGTGAATTAATGTAGCATATAAGATTTGAGAGCCTGTGACTGTAGCCGAGCCGTCTAAGGCATGAACTTTCTTCGACCTCTAGGAAGTCTGTATCGTGGGTTCGAATCCCACACAAAGCATGGATGTTTGGTGTGTGTATGCGTTTATTCTGTTTTTTTTTTCCTGTGTTTAGGTAAAAGTCTTGCCACGAGCTGATCACCCGTCCAAGGAGTCCTACCGTTTGTAAAAATTATGAATCAAACTGAGAAATCAGCCCTATGCTCCAAAGTTGGAGCGAAAAGGAAGAAAAAAAAAAGATTTGAGAGCAGATATAGAAGACGCCCGAAAATCTGCAAGATGGCCCCTCTCACAAATACTCACTGACTCATTCCTTTCATTGAGTCGACCCTGTCACTGTCAGTCAGTAATTTCTGTTACTCATTGTCAGTGACCCATTACTATACATAACGGCCACTGTGCTACTGTTGTTCATTGTCACCAAGTCTGTCTTCTGTGTACTCTGTCCTCTTATCCTTTCGTGTATCTCACTCAGCAAATGACCCACCGTTCTCACTCACTCACTCACTCACTCACTCACTCACTCACTCATGCGTGCTCTTTTAGCGTATAATCTTGTAAAATACATAATTGTGAATTTCAGCTGCTCTTTATGAAGAAATGGTGAGAACGAGTCGTTATGTACTGTTCTCTCTGATGTGGGTTGGCCTGCCTGAGAGCCCTCCACCGATGTCACATCCGAATATATGCCTCGAGCGTGTTGTCCTCTTTGTAGAACTTCTGTGCACAATCACTTGTTGTGGACCGTCCGGAACGCGTTGTGACCAACCGACCGCCTGTGACTATTCATTGCTGTTCGCTATTCAGCTGCATCTGGCTTTGTTAACTCGTGTCTGTCCAGTTGCCGCTCATAATGACGAATGAATGTCCCGATATTTAGTCGTCACATTTCAGGTTTCCACACATGTAGTGCAGCATACAAATTTAGGAGAATAATTATTCTTCTATGAATAAAATATATATAGACCTAATTATACTGGACGTCCTAGAGCCACTGTATGCCAGCAATAATAAAAACGCTCATAATAAATTGGACAAACATGCTTCTTTTCTATTGCATGCCAAGCTGGAAAAAAAATCTTTCTGCGCTTCGTAAAGTTAATTTTGTTTTGTGTATTTAAGCTGCGGATTGTTTATATTGAGGCACAAGACTGTCTATTGGAAATTTAAATTTAATCAAACTCTTTCTGCCGTTAGGATGAAGCGTCATTATGAGTTTCACCCACACTGTATAGGAATATTCATTGTCAAATCATTTAGCAACCTCCGGGGCTGACTTATTAGCCCTCCTGCTGCTGAATCTGTTGGAAATGTCGTTAAAAAACAGATATAATTTACTTCATGGATTCGTTATTACAGAGGATCTGTTACTACAGTTTGTAAGTAAACTTGAAGGTAAAATTGTCCCTGTGCCTAGTTAATTAAGCACTACGCAACGAATATATGTGGGGAAGTGAAGGTACACCTCCACCATTCTCGACCTCGCAGCTAGTTGGAGGTGAGTGGTCAGCTTCACGCCCCGAACGCTAAAACCCCTGGTACCCATTGTACGCATTGGGTAGGAGGTTGGGTGGGTTCCAGAGCAGATCTGGACGCTGTGAATAGAAAAAAAAAATCCTTTCCTCTGTCGGAAATCGAACCCCGGCTGTCCAGCCCGTATCCTGTCACTATACCCACTGATATATCCTGGCTCTATTTTTAGAAACTAAAACTTAGAGAAAATTCGACAGTCTATTGAATTAATATAGGAGATAATTTTCTGGCAAGGAAATGATATTCCAAGAAGACATTGTTTTGTTTCGGGACATCTGAACAACACTGCTCTGTTAAAGCAATCAATGTAATTATTTCGTTTTATTTCGCCATTTTTTTCCGATAGTTCATATATATATAGAAGAAAGTAAAACGTGAAACAGTAAGCCTATATATCCTGCTTTGTGTTCCGCTCTTCGCCTGTTAGAATGCCAATCGATAGGCAGGTTAGAATCACGCGAACTTCTCTGGGTGTACTGACGTCCTGAAGGAAGAATTGCGGACTATGACATTAAACATCTATGTAATTCTTCCAGATAAACAATTATTTCGCTCTTAACTGTTCCATACTATATAAACTTTGAAGTTAACAACGCCGATAATTTAAAGAACGAAAAGGAATAGATAGGACGGAAGAGGAAGGCGGAGAGAAGAAATGAGAAAAAAAAAAAACATATTCTAGCAGAGCATTGTGCAGAAAATTGTGGAAATTAGTGGCGCCGACGCCCAAACCCTGAGCATTTTTTACGCCCAATATAAAACACTTCGCTGTACCGAACATAGTACGTAGTGTAGTAATTATAGAAAGCATTACATTGGATGTGTTTCCTGATCGTACTCTTTAAATGTCTGTGTGTCTCCCATGATTTTCTTATTTAGTCTTTCTTTCAGGCACAAAGGGCAGAAATATCTCATAAATGAACGGTTATGAAGCAGTTCTAAAAACACGGGCATTTGAATGTGCTGCCATCTAACGTCAAAACTTCCCGTACCATTGTAGTTAGAATTATGGCTGTAGGAATTGCTGGATTATATAACGGAAGCAAGCAACGTTTTCTGTCACTGCTTGGCAACTTTTTCTTCAAAAAAAATTATTTTTTTATTGCTAGTGGGGTAGGACTAAGTCCCTTGTACTGCGGCCACTTCTGGCCTATTTTACCAGCCCCAGATGATAGGTGAGGGTGATTGTGGAGCAATTGGTGGGATGAAGATTGTAAGGGGAAACCGAAGTACTCGGAGAAAACCTTCCCCAACGCCCACAAATCCCACTTGACCAGAACCGGGACTTTCTTCAAATAAAATATCAACCGGAAATTCATTCCGATATGTAAAGTTGATAAGAAAACGGTTCATTTGGAGACTGCCGACATGTTTTATTTCTGCTTCAACAAAAATAAGAATAGAGTTATTTTGCGAACTTCTGAGGTGGAAGTGTCAACAGTGAATATGAAATAGTAGAAGATGTTTGAACAATGTGTAATTTTCTATCGCCTTTTTCGTGTGTAATGATAAATGACAAGGAAATCACGCGCATAATATTATTCCGTTTAAAACTGGCAACATATTTTTGCATCCACTTGAGTTGAAGGTTATAATCCATAACTAAAAGGTTCATCAAATTTTGTATGAAGTAGATTTTTCGGGTATTAAGAATTACATGTATACCCGAGAAATATGTAAACATTTGATTCCTTGCAACATTTTAGATTTTTACCACTGAAGGTAGGCGGTAGCGTAGTTGGTTGAGGGACTATGCTACAAGCGGGAAGGTCGCGGGTTCGAGTCCCGATGACGTCGTTGGATTTTTTAATTTTCCTAATCCTTCCAGCCGCCCTATGGCCCTGGGGTCGACTCAGTCTCTGACAGAAATGAGTACCAGGAATTAATTAAATAGTTTTCCTAGGGAGTAAAGCGCGGCCGGCGCGTAAGGCTGACAACCTTACCGCCATCTTTGAGCCGATTGTCTAGATAATGTGGGACCCTCACCGTCTCACAACCCAATGGGCCTCCACAGTCTGTTACAGGGATAGCTTTACTTTTACCACTCTAACTATGAAGAATGCTGTGTTCAGGGATATGACATTGTAGTTTTGTAGACGAAGCCCTCTGCTTACTTTGGCTTACTCCTAGGCCCTGAAAATAGATGCGGTACGTTCCTCCGAAACTTTCATAAACTTCTGCCAGAGTACACGTGTCACATTCCGGAAGATAATCTTCTTCGTCTGGTATCTTGTCGGCGAGTTTTCCACGTAGTGAAATTTAAATTGTATTCATAAAAGTACTTAAGTTGCTACTTTGTTTTTTGATCTGTTCCAGTTTAGAATTAATTACAAAATAACGAACCTTTTAGCTAGTCAGTGATAATTCCATCATAAAACTAATAACGTCGTAAATCACAAAATACAGAAGAACGCCAAAAGATGAAATACCTGTAGGCCAGTAACAGGTCCAGTTATTAATTCATAACCATTGTACCTCTGTCCTAGCAGCTGAGAAGGAAACATCCAATGCAAATTAAACATCTTTAATTTATTTTTTCCCACAGAAATTCGTATATTGAATAATTAACTGTTTTTCAAAATATGAGTGGAGTGTTCTGGTGATGTAGGCCCAAAGTTGTAGCTACGTTGATGACAGTTTTTATGCCTTTATTGCTGTACCGGTGTTCTGATGCGTAGCGACCAACTGGAACACGAGAGGAAGTGCTGAAATCAACGACAAAATATTTGTATTTATACGCTCTAGTTCTTAGAAAAATTAAGATTTTTTTTTATGAAATAATGATACCGCATCTTTATATCGCAAGGCCGGAAGTGAAGGAGTATCGTCATCGGTTAATGGGCGGATCTATGACAAAAACAACTCCAGCAGAAAAATTATTCACGCCCCTTTTGTCAGTTTATTGGTAAAGGAGTTCCAGTTGGTTTGACTTGTAGCGTACCAAGCCAATTATATATGCAATACATTGCATTGTTTCTGCAGCTTTCACATTTTTATGCCTCTACGGAACCAATGATTGGTAAAGATAAATTAAAAACTGCTTGGCAGTAGGAACGAAGCAGTCGTGAGTAAGGTTCGCTGTAGATATGAAAGTCTGTAGATATTTTAACGTAAACTTCACATCCGTATCAGTTATTACTCCTTCTACATCCAGTGGATGTAGTTCACTTTTTATCTATAGAGTGTACTGTTTCAGAAATGAAGGAGGCTAGGATTTTAGGGGTACTCAGTTCCGGCTACATGACCCGCGTGTTAGGTTTCACAAAAACCATTTTAATTTGTTAAAACATTTTACGTGAATTGTTTGGACTTTATTAAAACTATAAAGGGTTTGAAATCCCGTTTATATCGTTTTTAACTGCTCTTCATACTCCATGTTTCTTGTATGAAAATATTTTCTTCAGAAATGAATTACTTGCAGTGCTTAGATTTTTAATCCATGTTGAAGTCTGAGAGAGCAAAGAAAATATTAATCAGAATGTCAGTTCTTCAATTCTGAAAAGCGTGTGCCGTTTATATGGACCCATTCTGTATGAAGAAATATGTGTGTGTGATGTTAACTGCGTACTCGGTTTTCTCGCTTTTACTGAAAGTCATAAACGGACAAATTACTTGTTTAATATCTATTGCTTATTATTGCTTGTGTGCAAGAGTCCTTTACGTTTACGCGTGGAATATGTGTTGCGTATTCAGCTACTCACCGAGCAGTCTGATGTAGCGGTAATGCTGTAGTTTGTATTCGGAAGGTACTCGGTAGGGACACCAGTTATCATGATATTTATCATGGTATTCTTCAGTCTACTCAGGCAAATTCCGGGATAATACCTCATTATGCCAGGACCACTTCCTTCCGAATGCTCTACAAAATTTTATTGGGTGTCGTCCTACCATTCGATGTTATACAGTCCGAGATACTCACTCCGTGAGTTAAGTCCGCAAGCGAACTATACCGACCGAGCGACCGCCGCTTGTCGGCGAAGTTTAGTTAGTTATTTAGATAGGGTGGGTTTCCCCATGCACCGCGACCAGTTTTATCTATTGTGCTTCCCTCTATGATATTCTACCAGTCTCTTTACCCTACCGATAAATGGTGCGTACCATCAGTCCCGCCGAGCAAGCGAGTTCGGCCACTTGCTTAGCGGTGTCTATAATGCTTCCCCATCTATCAGAGGCCTTAGAGACTATTGTTGGGCGGGAAACGTCCTGGAATTTGGCTCAGTGATCCCCTTTGGGGATATGAGGTTCTTTCACGTGCCGTAAAGTTACGACACGGGACACAGCTTAAAGTCCCTCCCGGAGGACTTGTTCCCTGAAATGTTCCGCCCTTAAAAATTCGACGACCCCCGCCGGGTATTTGAACCCGCGTACCACGAGTCATGAGGTGGGAACGTTACCTCTAGACTACAGAGACCGCTTGTCGGCGAAGTTTAGTACCAACTTTCGCGGATAGAGGGTGTTGCGTGGTCAGCACGACGAATCCCCATGGCCGTTAATTTCGGTTTTCTAGACCCAAGCCTCTATTTCGTTGAAATAGCTCCTCAGTTATAATCACGAGGCTCAGTGAACCCCGTTCCAGACCCACTACTTCTCAGAAAAAATCTGGTAGCGCCGGGAATCTAACCCGGACATCTGGATCTGTAGCCAGGAACGCTGACCGCTAGACCACAGAGGCGGTTACAGCATCATGAAAGAAGCCACAGAAATTATTCAGCTGTGTTGTTCTATTACGAATTAGTTGTGCACTCAACGGGATATTTGCTACCGTTCACGATAATCAGTGGCGGGCCGGTTCCTCCTGCTGAGTGTAACACAGGGCAGCATCTCATTTGGTTATACATTCTCAGTCCTCCTCTACATGAGCTCATCTTTTGTTGTGATCACTAATATACGTATCCTTTTGACAGCTGCATCAAATACAAGTAACGAAGCTTGACAGTTCACTTTCAGGATACGAAATTTGGTTCTTTTCCCTCAGTTTCCTTGCCAGGATAAATGTAATTAATATTTTTCATGCCAAGATTTTCAACAGAAAGACATTCTGTCTTATAATTCTATAGTTAACTTGCTAATAGCTTCGAATGACATGTCATTTTTAACTACCCACAGAATCCAGGATACGATTTTCACTGATAATTCCGGACACCAGAGACAGACAGTTAAAGGAACCGATGGGAAAGTGATTTAACATTCGTAGCACGGATTGTTGGAAATGGCGTTTGTTTTGTATATCTGCAAAGTAAGAATAAGAACCTGTATGCAAAAGTCTTGATACCAAGGCAGTCACATTAAAAGCGTACATACATTTGGGTGGAAAAGCTGAGGGAGTCTGCCACAAACCATTGGTTCCAGTTGGGGATTCAAATATAACCCAGAATACAGTATCGTAATGGCGTCAAAAAGACCGCGAATAAAGTGATGCATGTTTTTAAGTTAGAATGATGTTTCTGCAAGGGTGCTGTAGGAAGGGAAACTTTCCAAATACGTTAGGAATTAACGAAATGCAGTTCTCCACCGGAGTTTATTCAGAATGTACTTCTGTTATTAAGAGAAGAGGAAACAACAATTAAATAACAACGTTAATGGTATTATTCATGGTGAATGTGACCGTGGTCGTTGCGGAGATAGTACAAAACAATAAAAATAATGCCGAAGGTAATTACTGTAATAACAACAAAGCAATAATAATAATAATAATAATAATAATAATAATAAGTGACCTTGATTTTTGTACAAACTATGACGTTGACCATTTGAAGAGATTCGCTCAAGGCTAGTTAAGAAATTCTAAATATGTGAGATAATTTCTTCTTCTTAATAATTTTATTTTGTAATACTGTCACGTGTAGGCCTATATATGTAACTGTTAGACGGGGTTTGGAATGGTTTGGATTTACTAACCACTTATACACACCACTCTGAACTGCAGGCAATTATAACACTATTGTTGATTTCCACAATACAAATCATTAGGCCACGCTAAGTCTTCTCAGTCTTCACTATCCGTATCACTGAAGTCTTCAAATCACACGCTAACTTTCAAGTGACTCGTTGCTATCTCTTATCAATCATCTTCAACTGCAGTCTCCAGCGACTCCCACAATTATTCTAATTTTATTGGCCTTGGATCCTCGTTATATAGACTCGCGGCTGATCCAACAGAAAACACCATTTCCATCGTTATAGCTCAACAATACTTCGATTGTTGTTTGCTCATTTTTGCCGCGGGAAAGTGTTTACCGAGTCGTTGCCTAGCAATGAACGTCCACTAGGCTCTGCTATTCCGGCTTTCAGGCGTCATGTCGCAATACTACAACAAAGATAGCGATCTCGTGAACATAATTATAACGATAATTAATTGAATCGGTTAGGTCTCATAGAAATATGTTTATTATCTTCATTTAAAACGGATATTATGCGTTGAAACAGAAAAATATGATGGCCGTCCAAATTACAAAGGCACCTGCAACATAAAAACTCTTAATACTTTGTGTGTTACGGAAGTCAAGTGACCCTGAGCTGGGTTTACACTTTAGTGCCTGTTTGTGTATTTTTTTGTTGCTAGTGGGGTGGGACTACGTCCCTTGTACTGAGGCCACTTCTGGCCTATTGTACCAGCCCCAGATGACAGGTGAGGGTCATTGTCGAGCAATTGGTGGAATGAAGATTGGCAGGGGAAACCGAAGTACTCGGAGAAAACCCGCCCCAGCGCCACTTTGTCCACCACAAATCTCACTTGACCAGACACGGGATCGAACCCGGGCCGCCGCGGTGGGAAGCCGGCGACTAACCGTTTGGGCTGTGGAGCGGCCCTTTGTTTGTGTATTAATGCTGTATTAATATAGGCCTGTTCTGTAAAGGTCATACATACTATTCCACTAGCATTGTAGGCATCCACGGGAACAAGATGTACGTTTTAGAACCGACCGGATTGGTGTAATAGTATTGTTCTGAATTCGTATTCGGAGTGGTGCTTGGTTCCAATCTCAACAAACACACCGGCTACGCTCTCTGAGATTTGTCATGCATTTCCTCAATTCCTGAACTTAACTTCCGGCTTAGCAACTCGATGGGGTCACGATCGCTTCCTCCCATATCTTAACCAATTCATCATTCATCAACCGTCCAGTCCTCTAAGCTGTATAGACAAATTTGTTTTGTTGTGGGTATGGAACGCCTCTGTGGTCCAGCGGTCAGAGCTCTTGGCTACAGGTCGAAAGGTCCCGGGTTCGATTCCCGGCTGTCACATTATCTGAGAAGTAGTGGGTCTGAAACGGTGTCCACTTAGCCTCGTGAGGATAATTGAGGAGCTAGACTCCTTGGACGGGTGATCAGCCCTGTATCAAGGTCGCCCTACACACAGGACAACACAAAGAGAAGACACGCGGACAGACATCCATACCTCGAGTTGGATTCGAACACAGGGCGATGACATTTCATACCGCAGACTGTGCGTCCACCGTGATCGGCCGCCCATGTAATTATTCAAATTAAAGTCGTACTTAATATTGTGAAATTATTCGGAATGACTGGGGGTCATACAGAATTGCAGGGTGTAAACAGAACACGTGGAAACCATTTACAGGAGAGTACGGATTGCGCCTTATCAATCATATTTCTTTCCCAAGGCATACACACAGTACACTATGTATTCTCGTACATGTCGAAACCTACATTTTTCTATCGTCTGTGGAGGTCACTCATCTTGATTGCTAACGACGTGTTGGAATGTAGACCTGTATTTATAGAGTCTCTAATATGTTCAAGATTTTTTGATCACGAGCTCATTTATTTACACCTGCAATATACTATTGTAGAACTTACTCTTGGAAGACAGGAGCTGTTTTTTTCCTTTCTTGTTTCCTTCATTTAATCTTGATTACTAACTTTCTCCTTGATTTTTCTTTTTCAGTCTCCTCTGTCGTTCTTCCTCTTTCTGTAAAACTATCCCTGCAGCAGGCCGTGAAGGCCCATATGTTTGTGAGACGTCGAAGCTCCCACATATTTTTAGACAGTCACTTCACAGATGGCGGTAAGGTTGTCAGCCTTACGCGCCGGCCGCCCTTTACCCCCCCCCCTGAAGATTCCTGGCACTCATTTCTTTTAGAGGCTGAGTCAGCCCCAGGGCATAGTGTGGCCGGAAGGATTAGGTCAGTTGAAAAATCCANACCCCAGGGCCATAGTGTGGCCGGAAGGATTAGGTCAGTTGAAAAATCCAGTGACCTCATCGGGAATGGAATCCGTGACTTTCCGGCTTGTAGCATAGTGCCTCAACCAACTACGCTACTGTGTGCCCCTCCTTCGTCTCTCTGTTCTCTTGTTAAAGCAGGCATAGAAGCAAAGTTTTATATCCGTAGCAGAGAGACGGAATATAACTAGTGAACAAGTTCAGCATTGCTAATTTACCGTACCAGAGCAACTGTATTGTTACTCGGAAACAACTCTGCCGTAAGTGAAAGCGACGTTCACTCAATGAATTTACGATGTAAATGAACAATGTCCAAAATTAACCCATGCTGTAGCTTATATAAGGTTTATTCTTATTTCATTAAAAGCACAAAGTGCATTCCAAATTTTCACAGAGTAAAATGAAAGCTAGTAGATACTATAGGATTCTGACGATGGTGTATAACACATTGATATATTGGGTTTTTGGACTTCATCCATAGTCCTGGTTTTTAAGATAACTAATAAAAACACGACGTTTCGGCTACCTCTTTCTAACGAACCCAACAGAATAGGTGTTTTCCTTCACCTGAGGACGGAAACAGATCCAGTTTCCGAAACGTCGTGTTTTCATTAGTTATCTTAAAAACCAGGCCGATGGATGAAGTCCAAAAACCCAATATATCAAAATGAAAGCTGTTTGTGTCAGGTTTGGTTTTGCTTTTTTTCGAGTTTAAATTTCAGTACGTTTTGATTTCCAGTATTATAGCAAATTATAAGTTTGTGGTATAACGTGAATTGTTCATAGCAAGGCCTACGCTCTGTTTTTAACGCCAGCCGGGCGGGATTTTAATTATTAGAGAGGCTAATATATGACGGTTTAAGTTAAACTCGGTTTTAATGAGTGTTCCGGTACTGTCATTTGAAGCTTTCAGCCCTGACATGAGCTTACCAAGATAACTGGCATTTATTATGTTCATCTGAAACCAGCGTTCCAACAGGTCTGATGAAACGAAACCTGCATAACATGAAACCAAACACTAGAACTGTCCGCAAATGAGCACGCGGTGTGAACGTCAGAATTTCGCCTGTACACTTTCACATAGACAGACAATCGATGTTTGGTGTTGCATTCGGCGTTACGTTTAAATAATTATAATATGGATCAGTTTGTTTCCCATACACGGAACAACGACTCACAACAACGGAAGCTAATTATCTGAAATGCAGAAATAAGGACGTTTGCTAGACGATTCACATAAACTTACTGAATGTTAAGAACTGATATCATAAGTGTAACACTGAAATGAATGTAGTAACTTGGAAAACAGGAGAAGGCTACGAAATTTGATAGCTCAACCACTGAGATATAGAAAAGTCGTCCCCGTGCTTATTTCATTAAGAAGTACGCCATTACGAACTATGGGGGAGTGAAGATATAGCTCCACTATTCTTGACCTTGGCACTAGATGGAGGTGACTGGTCTGCTTCATGCACCAGCCACTTTAACTACAAGGAAAGAGCCCGCCGTTCGCATAGGATAGGAAGCTGGGTTTGCCCCAGAGCCGGTCTGGACACTGTTGAGAAGAGAAAACTCTTGCCTATGTCGGAAACCGAACCCTGGCCCTCCAGCCCATAGCTGTAAGTGAACCTCTTAGATGTCCTATGCGATATTGTGGAAATATCAGAATATATTATATTGACTATATTGCTAAAAGATATTTGGTATCATTTATGTTAATGTGGATAGCGCAGACGGTATTGCGACTGGCTACGGACTGTACGACTGAGGTGTCGGAGTTCGAGTCCCAGTAAGGTAAGAAATTTTCTCCACATCGTCCAGACCGACCCTGGGGTCCACCCAACTTCCTATGCAGTGGGTACCGGGGTAAAGAGGCCGTGGCGTGAAGCTGATCACTCACCTCCAACTAGTGTCAAGGTCAAGAAAAAGTGGATGTATACATCCACTCCCCCTACGTCTTCAGGGCGTAATGCTTAATTACTCAAGCATAGGGACAGCTTTACTTTTTTTTATTTTGACGTAGAATGAAGTATGTATTACGTAGATGTATTGATTTTTTTTTTAAATTTTGATATCGGTTTCTTTGTGTTGAAGTTAATTAAACTCATGTTCACTCACTCATGGAACTGAACACTTCTTGAGAGGCCGCCAATTGTGCAGATACTCAAGAACTTCCCGGCATTTTACGGAACCCGAAGGTTCATTATCGTGTTCACATGAGCCCTCCAATGGTCCCCATCCTGTGCCAGATCAATCCAAACCATACCATTTCATCCTATCTTTCTAAAATCTATTTTAATATTGTCCACACTCCTACGCCTTGGTTTTCCCAGTGGTCTCCTTCCTTGCGGTTTTCCCATCAATATACTATATGCATTTCTTTTCTCCCCCATTCGTGCTACATTCTCTCCCCGTCTCATCCTCCTTGATCACTATAATTATACTTGGAGAAGAGTACAAGTTATGAAGCTCCTCACTATGTAGTCTTCTCTAACCTCCTTCGCTTCATCTTAACGCACCTCAAAAATCAAATATGATAGTTGCAAGTGTTATTTGACGTTAGAAGGAGCAGTAAACATAGTTACCACTATCCCATAAACGGTTAAGCTTTGGTTAAATTGAAAAGAAATTTTGGATATGTGAGTATGAATATGACGCATTGGATTTGCAGCTGAATACTATGCCTTTCATTCATATAACCTTCATATCAACTCTTGAATAAATCCGAAGAAATTTCGTTAGTTTGAAAATACGAAATGTTAAAGATCCATACAGTGGTTATTCTACAGCATAATGAAAGCGTTTAGAGTGATGAAAACTTCCAGGAATATCATTATAAAGGCCACTGGAAGACAAAACAAATTCAATGAATATTTGCAACATGCAAGTAGAGAGATTGTGTGAGAGAATCCCTATTGAATTATGGACTCGAAATTCAATGTGTTTCATGTGATTATGGCTGATATTCATGTGACTGACAGGCGGAAAGTTGGCCCACAGAGAGAAGTTCAACAATGGACTTGCCTGCATATGTAAGGCTACGGACGCCGCAAACCGGTAGAGTACAGGAACACGATAAATATTTCAGTTACGTTTGGGCAAGATAATGTTTCACGAACTACATTCATATGTGTTTATATGCATTACGATGTGACAGTTGTTGCTCACTGCTTTGTTGAAAGCTTCGACTGTTTTGCAGCGCTCATAAATCTGTCATGAAATTAGTCATTAAAGCATTCATTCCACCGCAATTGTTTAAGAGATAAATTCAAAATCAGCGTGAAATATAAAGTATTGTTGCATCTTCAAATAATTTTGAATGCTTCCAGTTTATTTTAAAGAAATCTTTCGTTATTATGCTTTATTTCTTTGTTCGTGATCACCCCTGCCTCCGCCGCCATGACACCACTGCTGTACCATCACCATAATCATATTGACAGCCATTTTAATTTCACCTCCTTTCCTGCTTACCTTAACGTACGCACATAGCCTGTTTCTGGATCATTATCATTTCCTCTTCGTTTTGCTTTCTTTATACCCGCGTTAATGAATTCTCTATCCTTATCGTCCTCTGTCCTTTTTGTAACCCCGTGTCCCACTTGACCAGTTTTATGCTGTGTTGTTGTTGTTGTTGTTGTTGTTGTGTTCATAATATGAAAATCGAATTCTTTTGAGATTGAAATTGTAAATATATTATAAAGAGCAGCAAATAAAATAGCAAGGAACTTTCATGTAGTGAATAAATATTGTACTTCATGGGACAAGGGAGTTATGCTAGTGTTTTTTAAATGTAACAGTTGTATCTCTCCTATTTCTATGCTCATAAGCACGACGATGATCTAATATTGAATAGAAATCTGTGAGAATGTAGGAGATACCATATAAGGGCGCACGCGGTAGCGTAGTTGGTTGAGGCACTATGCTACAAATCTGAAGGTCGCGGGTTCGAGTCCCGACGAGGTGGATTTTTCAATTGCTCTAATCTTTCCAGCCGCACTATGGCCCTGGGGTCAACTCGGACTCTTAACATAAATGAGTACCAGGAATTTTCCTGGGGTGAGTAAAGGACGGCCAGCGCGTAAGGCTGACAACCTTTCCACCATCTGTGAGCCGACTGTCAAGATTGTATAGATCAGGCATGTCAAACTCAACTTGTACAGTTGGCCACCTCAGCCCTATAGATAATAGTCCAGGGCCGCACTTCAAAATAGAAATATACATTAGATTCTGATACAAGGAAATTTAATTATATTTATTATTTACTAATAATTTCAATATAATTACCTAAAGTCACATATCTTACAGTTTTAAAAAGCAAGAGAGTGCCATTTCTGACAAGTATCAAACAGCTTTTCAATATGTAAAAAGAGAGATTACTCAAGAAATTATGTTAGAAATAGTAAAACGTTGAATTTCCTGCAGCCTGCTAATTTATGTCTGCATGACTCTTCTCTTCTGGTCTGCTGGAAAATTGTCTTTACAAAAATATTTCTACTAAAATTTTCATATTTATATTAATATGAATTAGCTCTAAAAGTTGAGGGGCCGCACTTTGTGGCTATGGGGGCCGCATGTTTGACACGGCTGGTCTAGATAATGTGGGACCCTCAACGTCTCTATGGGCCTCCATGGCCTGTTACAGGGATAACTTTACCGTACCATGGACTGCAGGCTTAGGTCTCAGTCATTGACCGCCTGCAGAAGGAAACTAAGGCACATTGTCCGCAATTCAGTACTTTATGAAAATGAATCTGCGAGCTACCTGTGCCGGGCCTCATTGTAAGTGGCCAATAAATTTTATGGCTGATTACAAGTTACATATCTCACATAATTATGATACATTTCAATGTAATTTGGCTGGTAGTGGTAGCAGGAGAATGATATATATATTTCAAGAGGCGAAATCTCCATATATTTTGTTAAAGTTTAAAGCAATATAAGACCATAATTAATGAAATTACCTTTTGAATTTCGGAGTACATGCCGTAATTTTATATAATTATTGGCACCCAAAATGAATGTCCTCTAACTGAAATAATTTGAAATAGGTCAACTGTCTCCTATAAGAAAATCACATTTGTGTCGGTTCATTAATTTTCTTTAAAATTTGTGTTGTTTTCGTTCTCATTTTCCATATACAAATACATGAAGAGCTCTGTCGCGGACAGAGTAGTAGAATACTGAACATTGTGGTACACACATAGCCTTACTGCATAATACCGCACCTCTGCACATCCTGTTCATATTGATTCCCCCATTTGCCAGTAAATAATTTAATGGCATCATATAACTTACTCGCAGTCGGGGCATAGCGGACACATTGTGAGGTGAATAATTATTGACGCGGAAGAACTCCGGTGTAGCTTTATAGGGAGAAAGCCGCGCGCGAGCCAACCCGGTAGCAGTGAGCTCGCGTTTTAGTCATTACGCCCCGGCTTCCATTATGGAATTTGCAATTTATCCTGTTTAACTGTAAGAGAATTTATACCATACAAAGACCTGATTCTTTATATCTTTAGGTATCAGTACATGCAAACCTGAAAGCTGTCGGTTTCATCTCTCACTAACAGAAACACTAGAAATACTTGTGATACCATCAGTCCAACTTGAGGTCGTAGGATCTTAGGTATTTCCATCATTTTGTAACTCCTGAACGGCAATAACAACGAAATATCTGACCATTCACCTCTTTAATCACTGGACGACTGTCACCTCAGTAAAAGGTAAAAAGTTCTAGATATCCCTGTAACAAGCCACGGAGGCCCATAGGTTTGTGAGAAGTCGAGGGTCCCACATATTCTAGACAGTCGGCTCACAAATGGCGGGAAGGTTGTCAGACTTATGGGCCGGCCGCATTTACCTCCCAGGAAGATTCCTGGTACTCGTTTCTATTACAGACTGACGAATAATAACACATTTAGGATGTGACAGATGGATTTATTTGGCATTTGTTTTACAATTACAGTCAATTGTAACATCTCACATTGAACTCCTTCTGAATGAATTACGACTCTTGTCTGAATCTCTCGAATTCACGAATGAACTTCCGTTTAAAACTGCGAGAAATCCGAATAGGTAATTACCGCCTCTAAGTGTTCCATTACTGCTCTACGTGTATGTGTTGTCTCGGAAACGTGCATGAACCGTTGCCTAGCAAATGGATAATCCCGTGTCTGGCTCCACTATTGCGGCTTTTATGTCGTGTTTACCGAGCTGTTGCCTAGCAAATTGTTTCCGGCTTGATTTCACGGAAACGTATGTTAGTTGGCCTTTGTCAGGCAGTGGATTATTCCGGCTTTCAGGCCTAATGTCACAATATTTTAAACACTAAAATCACTGAGTAATAATCGCTGCTTATTCCGAGACCCATACGAATCCTAGGCATATACTCTGCTGGCAGAATTTCATAATGCTAAAAACAAGGTGAACGCTCTAAAGGGTTAAGTATATAATCCCCACGTAAGATTAGAATTGTTTCATGAAATCTAGAAATGTTGTTTGGGTGCCGCTTTCGAATTACGTTTCCAGCGACCTCTGTATAGGATTAATAATCTGAACTTGATCTGTATGGCTTTGATCGTGACGCAAAAAGCCCATGGTGTCAGCGGGATTTGAACATGAATCCTCATGGTGTAATCCAGGATTTTGTGTCACTGCATACAGCCTACACAATCGGCTTATATTGAGACAGTACGTAGGTACTCGTTATGCGTGTGTTCACACACGTACAGGATGGCGCAAAAACTAATTTCCTTTAAAAAGAAAGGTAAATTGAAGAGGCATACGGGTTTGAGTGAATCTCGCACACGCTATATAGGACATGCCTGTGTATGTGTATTAAACTATTTATTTGGTTTGGTCGATTCCTTACATAGAAATCACTTTCAATTTTCATGTTGAAAATAACCATTTTACATTAATATTTAACCACTCTTGGGAAGATATAAGTACACTGAATGCTACAGTTGAATTTTTCGAATTCACGGAATCACCGTAAAATTCTCCATATTTTAATCCATTAGACTGTTATGTTTGGAACGACTTTAAAGAATAGGCATACAAAAGCCTTCAGTTACTGCAGCAAAGAATTGAAAATGTGTGGCCTCTCGTATCACAGGGTAACATCCAGTGAGCCATAGACCAATTAGAAGAAACCAATTCAAGTTATAATCCAGTAAAATTGGTTCCTATTTAAATATCGATTCCAATAAAGAAATGCGATGCAATTATAAAGAATGCCTTTATTAACATTAAAATGTAAACATTTTTCTCTGTCAGGAATCAACCGCACTGAATTTTTTTCTACATATATTCTCCATAACTTATATGACTTTGATTCAGATCCTTGTAAACTTCCAATTTAAACATATTTAAATACACCGCCCCCTAAATTCCTAAATATGTGTTAACAATTTTAGCTTTGGCAGTCAGAACAAAACACAATATTTAAACATATGTCAGCAGTCACCGTTACTTTGCACCAGAGAAATGTCATTCTCATAGTCTTTTTACTGCTCTAAAGAGTATTAACGAAAATCAAATGATTTTATTACACCCAGAACCAACTGTCGTTGGATATTCAACAAGAATTAAGAAATTAGTACTGCATGTAACGGTAATACTATATACAAACGGAAATGCGCTGTTAATTTGTCCATATTTTCAAAATATTTAAAATCTATATAATATAATTCAGAATACACAGTATAATATTGACGTCTGTATTTATAAGTGACAGGTAAGGACCAAAGAAACAATTACGACCCAATCCTTACACAGAATCGCTCAAATTAAACCCTGGACGTTTGAACATGTTTGTCGATACATGTAAATTTATGAACTGTACACGCAGCATATAAATTCTGGCGCTTCTCGCTTACTTCTCTTTAATTATCTGTATTACGAAAACCGCGAGACTTTTGAAAGGGCACTTTGGAATAACACGTTTATTTTTTCTTCATTGTTTCTCTGAAACGTTTTACAGCCTATAAATATTTGTCTATCTACGCACAAGTGAAGGTCAAAATGACCTCACTCCATCTAGTGCTGAGGTAAAAATGGTGGAGCTATGCCTCCACTCCCCCATATGCCTTCATGGTATAGTGCTTAATTAATTAAGCACAAGGACAACTTTTCCTTGGCACTACAGCCCCAGTGGGCCTAGGCCTACCTCCATGAACTTCTCCGTTCACATCGGTTTTTCTAGATCTTTCACATTCGGTAGGACTCCTTGGGCGGGTGATCAGCTCGTCGCAAGGCCTCTACCTGTACACAAACAGAGAAAACCGCACACAAACATCCATGCCCTGAGTGGGATTCGAACCCACGATCCCGGCTTCCGAGAGAGCGAAGACAGTACATGCCTTAGGCCGCTCGGCTACCGTGACCGGCAGTGTATAAGAATAATATATAAGAATTCAGTTCGTACCTCACAGGAAACAGATCCGAACTCACGATCCCGGCTTCCGAGCGAGCGAAAACAGTACATGCCTTAGACCGCTCGGCTACCGTGACCGGCAACTTTACTTTTACTTTGCTTTATTATATTGTCAGTATCACAGGCTGTCTAGCTTCTTGCTAACAAAGAATTGGAAAGGATATGGAAGGAGGTACTGTTCGGCATTTGCCTGGAGTGCCGAGAGGAAACTATAAAACCATGTCAGGATAACCACTCTCACACCCGAGGTTCGAGTCTGAACTCCCCGAATACAAGTCTGAAGCCGTTCCGTTTAAGTCAAGTCAACGAAGTGTGTAATATAAAGCAGTAGTGTACATCCTTTATTGCGCTGACATGTAGTTTTCATTTGTCGAGTTGCAGTTACAGAACCTCACTCTGGAACAGAAGACAGCGTGAGTCGGTAAAAACATGGGGGAGATAGACAAAATTAATATTACCATACGATTACGAGGCTGCTAATACTTTTCCACTCGTGTAACCTATTATGCTGGGTCTATTGCAGTAATGGGGTGGAATACTGTGCTTCAATAGGACGGTAGGCTTTCCCACCCCATTACAGAACAGGCGTACGCACCAGCGGGTTCCATTTTCTCTGCACTGCGCAAAGCAGTCTATACAGGCTACCTGTGGCAGGGTTTCCCTTATTGTTCATGTGACACCGCTGTAATATTGCCTTTCTGATCCATTCAGAGTGAGTGTATGTTCGCTCAAGGTGCTTTTTCTCCTCTGCACTGGCAGATAAAAGGTACAGTAATGGATGTAATTTCATGTCTCGTATAGCTCGAGGCGGACACGCGGTAGTGTAGTTGGTTGAGGCACTGTGCTACAAACCGGAAGGTCGCGGGTTCGATTGCTGATAAAGTAATTGGATTTTTTTCAATTGACCTAATACTTCCAGCCGCACTATGGCCTTGGGGTCGACTCAGCTTCTAACAAAAATGAGTACCTAGAATCACCTTCGAGGGGATAAAGGGCGGCCGGCGCGTAAGGCTCAGAACCTCACTGCCATTTGTGAGCCGACTGTCTCACAATCCTTTGTGACTTCACGGCCTGCTACACGGATATCCTTATGTTTTGTATGGTTCGAGGTACAGTTTTATGCAGTTTAACGTGCCTATATTGGAACCGAAATGTAACGAAAACCTGCTCGATTATTTCTCTTGGCTTAGTCATGTATGTAGAGTCAGAACGAAAGTAAATGTCCAGCAAAAAAAAAAAGGGAAATAATTTAGTGGAAAATGGCCTGCTTGTTTTCATTTTATATGTCGGATTATTTACTGTACTCGTATTGTTATGCGAAGAGGAGTCCATAGTAAAGGACAAAGTTGTCCCTGTACTTAACTAATTAAACACTAGTTGGAGGTGAGTGGTCGGCTTAACGCCTCGGCTGCTTTAACCCCGGGGAAATAGACCCAGGTACCCACTGGATAGGGGACACGCAGTAGCGTAGTGGTTGAGGTGCTACGCTACAAGCCGGAAAGTCGCGGGTTCAAATCCCGATGAGGTCATTGGATTTTTTTCAGTTGGCCTAATCGTTCCACCCGCACTAGGCCCTGGAGTTTACTCAGCCCCTAACAGAAATGAGNTGGGTGGACCCCAGAGCCGATCTGGACGAAGTGGAGAAGAGAAAATTTTTAACCCTACTGCAACTCGAACTCAATTCCTCGGTCGTCCAGCCAGTCGCTATATCATAAGAACTTAACCTCTACACAGTCGGTCCGTTTCATGACGCACCTTCTCTTATCTTCTATTCTTCCATCACTAAGGAAGATCTTACTTTGTAATCTGTCTGATCTGGTACTGCGAGGCTATCGTTTCTCCGGCTCTGTCAGACTTGCCAGGACCTGCGGATTTATGCAAGTGTGACAGGTATCATATTGTGTAATACATTGTTGACACTGTTTATTCTAAAAAAAAAAATTTTAACATCGCTGTGAAAATTATGTCGAGTATAAATAAATTTTAAAATATAATGCAGAACTGAAGATAAATAATTAATTTATTATTCCACGCGACATATGGAAAATGTTTTCGCAGTGAACTGTACAGTAATCCCACTACGCGTCACTGTTCCCTAGAACCTAAAATTAAGTACCCTTCCTATCCCTAGTTTCCGCAGCCGGACAACGAAATCTGGACAGTAGGGTCATCCCTTGGGACTTCTTAGATATTTCCTTTCCGATGCTCCATTTCTCTTCTTAACCAAAGCATCAGGCTCGTATAGAATAAGTAAGCCCGATTAGATATTAAACCTAAGCTGAAAATTTCTGCTGCAATGCGATTACTTTGCTGTGTCATGAAGCCAGGCCTCGCTGTGATAAGGTGCCTGAGCTGTGGTTGCAGACTGAATGTTTAGAATCTCTTTCTTTTTTCAACCAAGAATTAAGAGTCCCGAACTCATGGCTCCAGCTGGTTCACGCGTCCAGTTACCGAAACTTCGGGTTAATAAAAAGACTGCTGAAGAAAAATTGTAGCTTGGCTGTAGATGTGCTATTGACTTGCTCCTTCGTCGAGCTCGGAAACTGGCGGTCTAAGGACTAGAAAAAAAAAAAAGAAAAGCAACACCCCTCCTCCACCTTTAAGCCACCACACTTCGTT
>NW_019728504.1:418383-445557 GCF_002891405.2 Cryptotermes secundus | reverse complement strand
TTTTTTTTTATCCGTACCCTACATGCTAGATCAGAGAATATTCCACCTTTAGTGGCAGCAGTGCACTAGCATTACTATCCTTAGGCAGGCGTTCCATTACTGCAAACGGCATCTGTTGAATTTTGGTCCCTTTTAGCAAAATATTGTTTCTTCCGAAGACACTTTCTCTTCTTTGGAGCGTGTTTAGATTTTTAGTTTCTCCTCTGACGTAATTTATGTTTATTTTAATTTATTGTATTGTTAATTATAGGTATACATTATTACTCTTTGCCTGTTATAAGCTTCATCTGTTGGAAGTTTTTATACAGAATTGAATTGAATTATTATTATTATTATTATTATTGCTATTTATTGGTTCTTTTTACAAGTGATGCCTCAAATTAACGCATAATGGTATTGTTGTGTCCCCATATGTTTTATCTCCTAACTATTCAACGGACTTCGAGGGCATTTAGCTTCAGAGAATGAATATTCACTAAAAGTTGTTGAGCACGTGTAATTTTGGTTACTGTGAACAGGAAGTACTTAGTTTTATGTGGCCTGACAAGAAAAGGGTTGCAGGTTATTTTACAGAGATATTTGTAATATAGGTATGAGCTATAGACGGAAGATTCGTTCTTTAAAAAAAATGATAAATCAAACATTCTCTTTCCATATCAACGCCATGTTACACTTACAGTGGATGGCAACACCTCACTCACCTTTAGAGTGGCATGCGGAAGGGCACGAAAGGAAAAATGTCTTGCCGAGTTGGAGTTCTGCTTTATCACTTTCCTTCTTTTCATATTTCTTTTATCCGGATTTTATTTTGTGTGTCGTAAGAGGAGAGGGTTGAAAATGTTGGTCTCTGACGTAAGAGAGTGACTACCATATGTAAACATCAATTTATCATGCGTTACAGTGTTACCTAGGACACAGAATCGCGAGATATATTTTACATGTCAATTTGATCTCGATCCATCTAAAGACGTCGCTCATCCACCCAAAGACATTCGCGACATAAGATACCCTTTATAAAACATTTTAATGCCAATCCATCTAAATCGTAGACACTTTTAAAAGTACCTTGAACAGAATATTCCTATATCAACTTTGTGACAGAATCAGTAAACATTTCTTTATTAATAGGTACTTCAAGATCTCAGTCCTCATGCTCTGGAAATTCTTAAAGCTGTCTTATTATTCTGTGTTTCATATTAGAGAAAATTTCTCTCGACGTAATTAAAAGCCAGAGAAGACTGCTCTTACTGTGTAGGTTAGAAAACAAAGATTCAGTTTCTGGAAAAGAGAAAAGACAGGGCGGGCTAATAAATCACCAATGAAGAAGTGTTTTCCAATATTGTGTATGCTGTCAAGTGCATATAAATAGATTTTTCTACTTCCAGCGCCAATTACATAGAAGCTCGTATATTTTGGAATTAAAATTAGTGATTATAACGCCTCTTAAATGTGGTATTACATGTATTCATAAGTATTACGTCTTGAATTGTTCTTTGAATATAAAATACGAGCAGACAAAAATTATGTATATTGTCGCATGTAGGGTGGTACGCGTGACGAAAATAACGGGTTCTAGTTCGGTTGATTGGATTTATTAGCACCTTGGTTACAAGTTCTTAATCACACTTAATTACAGCGCTATCGCTGATTTACATATTTTCCAGTTCACCGTTACACACGCACTAGAATTGCCCGTCTTCACTAGCTGTTTCCTTGCAACGGATCTCAACACAGAAACTAGCACTTCAACTCGCTATGAAGTCTTCTTGCTATTTCGTCTTTAATCACTCTGGAACCTCGTAACTAAAAATTCTTTTCGACTTACTTCTCCAGCTTACGACTGACTCGTAACTGTCCTGAACTAATTCGATCAAGTCAAAGTCAAAGTCACATTGCGACTGACGGTCAGTCAGTCAGTCAGTCAGTCAGTCAGTAAGTCTTGGTGTCGAGCCCCATTTGGGGCTCATGACCAGATATTAATTATTACCGTTTGACAGTTACGGTCTTGTTTCTGTGGGGCGCCTTCTCTGACGAGAGGACGGGTCTGTCTTTTGTATATGCTGCTGGTCCTTGCCACCGCAGTCTTACTCGGGTCCGAGTCCCTTGGGACTCGCGACCATATTTTACTGTCTCAGAATTGAGACTTCGCTTTTCGTCGCCTCGTACGACTCGCAGGGTCACGGTGGAGGTATTGGATCCCGCCTCCACACGGGGTAATCACTGTAATTCGATCACTACATTCACTTGTCTTCTAAGCGTTCTGCACAGACCCCACGGAAAACACCGTCTCTATTGTTGATAATGTAATCGCTTTCATAGTACGGTCCGATACGCAGAAATGTGTTTACCGAGCCGTTGCTTAGAAACGGGTTACATAACCCCATTGTTCCAACGCGGCTCTTCACGGCCGACATAGAAAGCACAGCCACATCTATTGTTTCGTGTCGTACTGTGTTTACAGAGCTGTTGCCTGACCAGGCGTTGATCAAATCCGTTACAATATTATTTTGGATATCTTAGAGGGAGGAAGTAACTTCAAACTGGAGAAATTTACCTAATATAGAGGCCCACAATTTTGTAATCTTTGTATCAGATATCATTAGAGGAACCAAATAAAGGATAATGAGATTGAGTGAACATGTAACACGTATGGCGGGGACGAGAAATGAATGTAGTAGTTCAGTCGGTAACCTGAAGAGATCACTCGGAAAACTAGTTATAAGTGTCAGACTAGGTCAAGTAGTGGGTGGTGATACGGAATACATGCGTACACTTATGTATTACAGCTGGGATTGTAGCGGGCTCTTACTAACTCGGCAATGACCTTGCAGTCCCCTAAAAGACTGTGAATTTCTTGACTGTTTGCTCCTCAAAAAGATTTTACGTAACGGAGTAGGTTAAATACTGTAAGATATCTGGAGCGTTCTTCAGATGTTTGTACATCTCTGTCCTGTAAAAGGTTCTTCTGTTTGGCAGCAACCGAACTCTATTGTTTTACGAATTTTTGCTCAAATATTCAGAAGAATTGCAGTCTATATTTGTAACGTAAAGTCACAGAAATCTGTACAAAAGTACAATAATTGAGAAGATGTATGCAATCATAGTACATCACTCTCTTTTGTGCAGTTATCACCATCATCTTCATGGATTAGGCCAAGCTTGATGTGTTCCATCCTCCTCAGAACAGTATGTTGAGCCCTCCGTCTTGTGTTGGTGCCATGTGTTTCGTCTTTTTTGGATGTAGTTGATATTTTCGCCGGAATTCGTGTTGCCTTCCAGTCGTGGAACGTAATATTTTGACTGTGATCAGGATTTTAGGACTTTATTGTTTAGATTTAACATGTTCCGTTCTTCCCTGATGTTAATGGTTCTTATTCGGTCCTTGTATCCTTATCAAAAATTACATTTCCGCAATTTCAATTTTTGCTTGTCATAGTTTCGGATCCATATGAAAGTATAGGGACCGCCATAGCTTTATAAAATTTGATCTGTTTATCTCGCCTTGTTATTCGAGTTTCTTCTTATTATGCTTCTCATTTAATTAAGTCTGTTAATTTTATTTCTAAATCTTTGTTTTTTGTTACTTTAATTGTTATCGTAACTAATTAAAACTATGTAAATATTCAGTGTGGGGGAAACGAGGAATACATATAGGATATTGGTGGGAAAGCCAGAAGGAAAGAGACCACTGGGAAGACCAAGGTGTAGGTTGGTGGACAATATTGAACTGGATATTACAGAATATGATGGGATGATATGGATTGGATTGATCTGTCTCAGGATAGGGACCAGTGGAGGGCTCTTGTGAACACGGTAATGAACCTTTGGGTTACATAAAATGCTGGGAAATTCTTGAGTAGCTGCACAATTGGCGGCTCCTCCAGAAAGGCTCAGCTCCATGAGTAAGTAAGCAAGTATGTACATATTCAGTTATGTGATTATTTAACTTGGATACAATTTACCTCAAGTTCTGATGCCTTCTTACGAGCAGTGGTTCTTATTTATGCCGGATTTGGATAAAATGTTACATTACAGTAGTGTGAGGTCATTTTTGTCCATTTTCAGAAATAAAGGCTTGTGTAAAATTTATAGTTGCTTGTTGAAATTACGATAAGGAGCTCTGTATTTAGAAGGAAGCTTTTCCTGAAGACGAACATAATTTTCAAAAAGGAAACATAAAATGGAAGACACCACATTGGACGTTTTCCATTTGGCTGCATTGAGGAAACTGGGAAATTTCTCATGATATAAAAAAAAAGGCATGAAATTGTTGTACCAGTAGAACGTACCTCGAGTTTGTTCCGATTTAAAAGAAAAGTTCTTCATTTATTGTGCTTTTTGTTATGTAAGAGACGCTGGTGAGAGAACCAGGGAATAATTTCAGATGATTAAGTATCTCAACGTATGTACAATTTTTCACGCACACTCTGCTTGCTCCGCGTTTTAACATAATTCTAAAACAGGGTTGTACACCATTTTGATTATATGCAGTAACTTACCAATATTATTTCCAAAATTTCTCTACTTGTTTCACTGTTCAGAATAATTATTTGCTAAGAGTCTGTGAAGGCTCAATGATGTTTTTACGAATTTGTTTACCGGTGTTCTACTTCCGGAACTACGGTGTCTAATCACCACCCCCCGCCCAGTAATCTTCCGAGACAGTGTAGCTGTGGTCCTTGGGGGAGAAAATCGATGATTTGTCTGCATCAGGTATCAAAATGAAGAATGATTTGATCTTTATCCCTTAGACCGCGTTCTTCTTCATTGTGTGGCAACTGAACACACGGATGGCATTTTGTTCAGCTCAATGAATGCGTGTGTGACAGTAAACTGTGGAAGATACAACCGTTACAAGAGAATTTAATTTGCTCCATTATAGTACATGCGAGAAGATATATTCCCTGTTTTGAATTTGGCAGGACAGAATATTTTACTTAAATACAAGAAGCAGTGTTTAAATAAAATATTTTCTGATATAGGCGATATCCTAACAATTCAAAAACTTAACCATGAAGCCCCATAAAGCTGCGCAATACCTCAGGCGGTTAGTCACTGGTTTCCCACACACAGTACTTCGGTTTCCCCTGCCAGTCTTCATTCAACCAATTGCTCCACAATCAGCATCACCTATCATCTGGGGCTGGTACAGTAGGCCAGTAGTGGCCGCAGTACCAAGTGGACTCAGTCTCACCCAACTAACAATAATAATAATAAAAAATGAAGCCCCATCAGCCACGATCTCTTTCGGCTTGAGACAGTTTGGTCCCTCTCCTGGTCTCGTCTGTGTGTGATTAACATCCCCTAACTCGAGCCAATGAAGGAAGCACTGTTGTCACTTTTGTTCCTCCTCCAGTTGTCGAAGAGTGAAAATGCAGCTAGGAACATTGCGATAGTGGAACAGAGCGTGCAGATCAACCGTTCAGGTGGCTGCGCCCTCGGCAAAGACGTGACCATCGACCAGTGGTTTTTAGGGGGAGACGTCTCTGACGTCACTCTCGGCCAGTGCTGTTTCGAAGCGGCCAGAACTGAACGCAGATACGAGAGACCATTAAATCTTTTTATTCTATAGATTCTAATTAATTTATTTCAAATATATTTAGCCTGCTTAAATATTTCGTATACGCCCTTGAAAAAGTTTTCAATATGCACAATACGAAGGTTTTGCGTTTTCATGACATGGTTGGTTGGTACGGATGTTTTGGAAGTTTCGGCGCTCTATCAGACAGGCTTTATGACAGAAACAGTGTGCTGGTCACCCCTGCATGAGACGGCGATATCTACATGCGAAGCCACGACCTTCACGCGCCATGTAGCTCATATTTATATACACAGCGTAAATTTTCCGTATATATAACATTTTCTCCCAGCATTCTTGAGCACTGAACATTTTAAACGAGTTCTTTCCAATCTCCTCACATACTGTCCTTACCATTTTGCTACAATGAGTCTGAGGAAGGAAACTCGATGTTGAAATATAATAACAAATTGCTCTTATATTTCAAAACACTGAAAAAATGTAGTTCCTAGTTATGTGTGTTATTACAAAATGAGATATGTATTGTTTACACTTCTACTTTCTTGGTACAGTGATTAGTTGTTGGGAGTTATATTTACTTAGTGCATACATTTAGAGCTTGATCGGAAGGGTCTTCCGGTCTGAACGCCCTCTTGTTTAATCTTCGAAACTATTTGACATAAGTTTTCTACTTTGGTATTTAGTATTATCAGACGAATATTATTTTAGTTTCTCTTGGTCTAAGTATACTTGTAGTTTAGGTAAAATTATCCCTGTGCTTAACTAATTAAGCACCACACCATGAAGGCGTATGCGGGAGTGGACGTACTGATCCATATTTTCTTGACCTCCGCATTAGCTGGAGTTGAGTGGTCAGCTTTACGCACCGGCCACTTTAACACAGAGAAAATAGTCCCCGGTCCCTATTGGATAAGAGGTTAGGTGGACCCCATTGCCGGTCTGGACGACGTGGAGAAAATGTTTAACGCTACCGGGACTCGAATTCTGAACTCTCGGTCATCTAGCCTTTATCCAGTCGCTATCTATACCCACTACGCTTAACTTCGGTGATCGACGAGAAGCGGGCATTTGGCCGTTGGCATAATTTTTCAGAGTGTACTTGTCGAAAAGGGATTTGTTTACATGACATGACATACGGATCTCATTATGGTCTGCATGGCATAAAGTGCAAATTGCATGATTTTCAACTTTAAACTCTTTTCGATATGGCGAACATTTAATGAAATATAAAAATCAGTTGATACAAAAGATTTTAGCTTCGATTTATGATTCTTTTTGGTGCTACCCTTCTGCCAGTTTTGTGATACTCTTTTGACGTATTTTATAATATTGGTTTTGTAAAAACCATAAGTAAAAATAAAAAGTAAAGTTATCCCTGTAACAGGCCGTGAAGGCCCGTAGGGTTGTGAGACGTTGAGGGTCCCACATTATCTGGAGAATCGGTTGAAAAATGGCGGTAAGGTCGTCAGCCTTACCCGCCGGCCGCGCTTTACTACCCAGGGAAATTATTTAATTAATTCCTGGTACTCATATCTGTTAGAGGTTGAGTCGACCCAGGGTCATAGTGCGGCTGGAAGGATTAGGTAAATTGAAAAAAATCTAATGACCTCATCGGGACTCGAATCCGCGACCTTCTGGCTTGTAGCATAGTGCCTCAACCATAAGGGCCATAGTAATTGAGCTTTAGGTATACAATTACATTATTATTCATTCTCCATACTGTCTCTGACTGCTTGCTGAATAATCTTCTATCTGCATCTTTGTAAACCACATTGTTGAGCAATTAGATCATAATTAGGAGCATACATTCTGAATAATGGTGTGTTAACAACTTAAACTTGAATCCTGTTTTCTGTGTTTCAGCCAGTTGAAATAACAGTAATTAGGACCAGATTAGAGCGCTATAATCCTTTAATGAGATCCACCAAAATTCAACGAAATGTGTGTTACAAGATAAACCTACCCAGTCGGCGGTTTTATAGTCAATTGACTTTAAAAGTGACTCCTAAAACTGCTCCAGTTGGTGTTTATAAAATAAATAGTCACTCCGCTGCTCCAGAGTCCTCAACTAAAGGGTGGAATTACTTCATTCAGGTAGAAATGACATGGAAATGTAGATTGTGCTCTTTAAATGGCATGCTAAGAGGTATTAATTTATCTGACAAGCATAAAATTTTGAAACAATTACTCGAAGCGCTTGAACGAAAATTCCAAACTCCGAAACAAACGAGATTGTTCCCGATATTTGTGAACAGTTTATTTCATAATTAATCCATCTAATTTATGTTCAGGAGATAACACGGTTCAAGTGTCTTCAAGTGTTCTTCATGACACTTTAGACCATTCCGATGAGCACTGGATTGGTAGCCCTGAACAGGAAACTCCAATTTCCTTCTTCGTCCCTCTCGGTAACGATTGTTTTATATTATATGAGCTACATCTAACGCCGTTGTGTTATTGTACCATGTTATACTTATTTACATAAAGATAACTGCACATATTGTCGCGTATCGGGCGTATATCGTGACAAATAACTTCACGCCATATTTTGTATAGCGAATTTTATTTCACATTCGCACTTACAATCACCAAAATTACAGATTTACGGTTACTGCTATCTGCAGTATCACAATTAGTACACTCCAAATGCCAGAATACAACTGACTAGTTGCTGGCTAACTCGGCGGTAGCTCCAGGACTCACTGACTGACTCAGTACAACTGACTCGGCGACTGTTACAGTACAACTGACTGTGAATAGCCTTCGCTTCTCCCTATGTAGCCTCGATCGGACAATACGGCCACGTAATAGGCACCCTTGTTGCTAGCCACGCTGTCCGGTTACGTCACCGCTGTTGATTCGCCTTGCATAGTTACCCGGTTACGGGGCTCGGCTATCTTCGGCTCCGCTCGGCTCTCTTCGGCTCCGCTCGTGACGTCACCGCGCATGGCTGCCAGGATGCGGGGTGATTACTCGCCTATTACGCGAGCGTTACGTTACCGCTACGTGGAGCTGGGGCGGTAGGGATCAACATGTCACAATATGAACCACATAGACTCCTGAATATCCTGTCGAAATGTCGCGCGGAAAATTGGATATCCGAACTTTGATTTTCTCTGTGTACCCATATGTTATCAATAAAAATGCTCAGGGAATAGGCCTCTATTAAAACACGCGATGAATTCCCATTTCTCCTAACTTGTAATTTATTACCAATCTTATCAATATTCATTTAACGCCAAATAACCCAAATAAATTAACTAGTATCCTTAATTCATGTAGAGTACATGATTGATGCTAACCGTCTTACAGTGTATAAACTTTTTCACCTTACTCTTCTCTTTTGCACTACATGTTTCAGCACTAATGTGCCATCTTCAGGTGCGTTTTCTCTATACGCGTATAACTACTGCATTTATGCCCTGATGTCTTCATATTAAAATGACTAAAATATATATTCGTCATGTATAATAATAGATTTTAAATATTTAATTTAAGATGGCACATTAGTGCTGAAACATGTAGTGCAAAAGAGAAGATTAAGGTGAAAAAGTGTATGCACTGTAAGACGGTTAGCATAAATCATGGACATGAGTCAGTGCAACAGGACGCTAAAATATAACATCGTGTACATAAGAGTATGTTATTCTTATTTCCCGGGGTTTGTTAAGTTATGATTTGCTTACAGCCTTTAGCCCTACTAATATTTGTATCATGTTAGTGCACATCTACTAGTTGACAGTGAATTTTGCGAGTCATTGCTGGTAATAACAAGGCAGATTAGGTCTTTGCTTTACAGATAGATTGTATTTGCTTTGCATCCCATATAACATCACACTGTTCTGAATGTAATTATGGTCTGTGATATATTAACGGCCGGTCACGGTAGCCAAGCGGTCTTAGGCTTGTACAGTTTTCGCTCGCTCGGCAGCCGGTATCATGGGTTCGAATCTCACACAAGGCATGGATTTTTTATATGTGTATGTGTTTTTTCTGTGTTTGTGTTGTACTGTGTTTAGGTAGCTGCCTTGCGACGAGCTGATCACTCGTCTAAGGAGTCCTGCCTTCTGTAAAATGATAAAAAAACATTCTAGTCACAATAGGGTATAAGAAGACGGATTAGGTAAAGTAAAATGTAAAGATATACTAACGGAAACATGTTTTTTGTATTTGTGTTTGGGTTGTGAAAATGCTTACAGTATAGTTGTAGGTACACTTGCACCAGACTCCTTGCGAAACATTGCATCTACTATCATTCTCATCATCATATTCATAGACCTGCGCAATGTACGCGTGCTGCAGAACTTCTGTGGATTTGTATTTAGACCGGAGAAAATACCGCTCCAAAACCGAGCTATATATCAAACTCTTGACAATTTAAGCCTCTGAACTCGAAACCATATCGCATTAAGGGCGATGAATAGCCCAATACTCTTCTCCTATGTCATTCAGCAGTGGCGATAAACCTCGAGCACACAGGTCCAGCCATTCTGATATAAGCAAATATATGTATGCATGTCCTCCATCCATATATTTGATTTTATCCTGTGCTGATTAATGGAATTACATACTTTATTGGCAATTGCATCATTTCTTGGTTAATTCTAATTGCCCAAACACCTTGCTGGGGTGTTGATCCATATATCTTACGTATATTCTGTTCATTTATTATAATTTATTATTATTGCTAGTGGGGTGGGACTAAGTCCCTTGTACTGCGGCCACTTCTGGCCTATTGTACCAGCCCCAGGTGATAGGTGAGGGTGATTGTGGAGTAATTGGTGGAATGAAGATTGGCAGAGAAAACCTGCCCCACCGCCACTTTGTCCACCATAAATCGCACTTGACCAGACCCGGGATTGAACCCGGGCCGCCGCGGTGGGAAGCCAGCCATTAACCGCTTGAGCTATGGCGCGGCCTTCATTTATTATAATATTCTGTATCAATATGCCAATCGTAATTGTAAATGACGTAATGGAGTTGTTTCATTAATAGCAGATATCTGGGTATATTACTGTCACGGATTCACATTTGTTTCTTAAACATTCAGCTGTCACGGATAATTTACTCCGGCTTATTGATGTTCGGGTTTTAAACAAGGTCAGTGAATTATTAAGCATTGGTCTATCACACCTAGACGAATGATCGGGCCATTGCTTAATCTTTTCAAATTTTTGATGATCCAATACGGTACATACCCTAGAATGCGACAGTATTATTATTATTATTATTATTGTTATTATTATATGCTCTTGCATAAATGAAACTCCTTCGGATTCCCTGATGCTTATGCTAGCTGGTTGTGCAGTTACTTTTTTTTTTCCTTAGCACTACAGCCCCAGTGGGCCTAGGCCTACCTCCATGAACTCCGTTCACTTCGGTTTTTTGTAGATCTTAGACATACGGTAGGACTCCTTGGGCTACTGATCAGCTCGTCGCAAGGCCTCTACCTGTACACAAACACAGAAAAACGCAAACACACAAACTAAACATCCATGCCCTGAGTGGGATTCGAACCCACGATCCCGGTTTCCAAGCGAGCGAAGACAGTACATGCCTTAGACCGATCGGCTACCGTGACCGGCGTGCAGTTACTTAATCAACAGAAAATCTCGGGTTTGCATTTCTGGCAATCTCTCCCTGCCTTTTCGCATAGCATCCCGTGAGCCCCAAGGCTCTGTTCTGTGACCATTTCTCTTCAACATTATTCATTAATGATCTATGCAAGTTTATTAACTGTTGTAAACTTTTAATCTTTGCTGATTATCTCAAAATTTTACGCGCCATTAACTCACCACACGATTGCCTCTTACTCCAATCTTACATTAATTACGTGAGAGACTGGTGCACTGCTAACGCCATGAGGCTTAATATTACTAAAACGCGTATTGTGTCATGCACCAGGAAAACAAATTTTCTGAGTTATGAGTATCAGCTTTGTGATGCTACCATTATACGCACCAGCAGTATTAAAGACCTCGGAATTTCCTTTGAGTCAAAGTTACCTTTTAACAGTTATGTTCATTACGTATTTTCTGAATATATAACGATTTTAGGCCTATTCGCTCCATAACCTACAGATTTTCATCCCTGGAGTGTCTGTATTTACTATACTTTACTTTAGTCAGGTCCAAGTTGGAATATGCCTCGGTACCTTGGTACTGTGTCACTTCGACTGACGCCAATAAGCTTGAGCGCATGCAGCAGAAATTTGCGATTTGTTTTTATCGTTTCTTCCTTCGTATTGCATATAATTATACACATTCCTTAGAGAACTTAAGTCTACATTCTTTACGTAAAGCCGATCACGGTAGCCGTGCCGTCTAAGGCATGTACTATCTTCGCTCACTTGGAAAGCGGGATCGTGGGTTCGAATCCCACTCAGGGCATGGATGTTATTTTGTGTATGTGCGTTTTTCTGTGTTTGTGTACAGGTAGAGGCCTTGCGACGAGCTGACCACCCGCCCAAGGAGTCCTACCGAATGTGTAAGATGTAGAAAAATCGAAGTGAACGGAGAAGTTCATGGAGGTAGGCCTAGGCCCACTGGGGCTGTAGTACCAAGGAAAAAATAATTCTTTACGTAAAATGAGACATCACCTCGATACACTTTTTTTTGTTCGGATGTATCGTGCCCTTAAATCCTGCACTTCCCTTTTTGAAAACTGTTAGATTTTGTGTTCCTCCCAGAATTCTTAGGGACTTCTCATTGTTTGGTGTTTGTCCCTCTAATAAACACTGTCCTCCTATTCAGTGCGCCTGTGCTGCCAACGCGATGGATACAGATCTCGAGATATTTGCAATCGGATCAGTCTCTCTCAATCTCAGTGATACTCATCAACCTAAAAGTGTTAATAATATTTGTTCATAATCTTACTGATCTCTTCTATATGTATAATATAAACTCCGTCGTAAATGTAACACTTTATTGTAGTTCTTGTGACAGCTACGTGAAGTGAAATACACCTGATGATGGCCGGTTGCAGCCCAAACATGTAGTGTGAAAGAAAGGGGACAAGGCCTACAATAAATTGTTGCATTTACGACGGAGTTTATGTTATACATATAGAAGGGTGGACTATAACAGGATGTTTAAATATAATATAGTTACTGATCTGTGTTATGTTGTTCTTAGATATCGTGTTCTTATATACCTCTCTTCATCTTCGTTTTGCTTTTAAGTTTTTCTGTATTAATGTGTTTCTTCCTCCAGTGCTTGCCTGTAATTTGTCGTGGTCTTTGTGTTTTGTTTGTCCTTAATGTAATTACCTGTATCTACACTGTGCTGTAGCTGTTGACTCGACACATAAATAATAAAGAATTGAATTATTGTGTAAGGACTATCCTCTGTGTGCTAGATACAATGTTTTATTGGTTCCATGTCTGGAGAAATAAGATATAGTCATATACAAATGATTTGTATAATTGTGTTTATATATTTTCAACCACTAATGAATACCATGTTACTGGAACNTTAGGTCCCTTTGATGACGTTATAACCAAGTTCTACTGTATAGTCATATACAAATGATTTGTATAATTCTGTTTATATATTTTCAACCAATAATGAGTACCATGTTACTGGAATAAATTCCACACTGAAGATCTTTGTTTGCATAAAGACAACGTTTCTCTTTTAATGGAGGCTTATCTGTGCTTCGTGTTTGCACGAAGTGCTTAAAATTAACGTATAATGGGAAGGTAGGCCTTAACCTTACGTTTCATTAACAAATTTCGTTTAAATTTGCTTTTGGAGGTTTATATTAGACGTTATTGGGAAAATTAAATTTGTACCCATATCAGTAGATGAAACTTAAACCCCACCGTCAATGAAACTTAATCAAACTTCATAATTTTTCTCACAAACATCTTGTCACAAAATAACATTTGTAGGTTAACATAACTAAGCCCATAGAGCTGAGTCCTTGAGAAATCAGCAGTTGCTCAGGTATTTAAGAATTTCTCAGCGTTATATGCAAACCGAATGTTCATTACCTTGTTCACAACTGCCCCGACAGTGGTCCCTATGCTGTGCCAAATCAATCCAGTCAGTACCACCCCATCATATTTATCTATGATTTATTTTAATATTATCCTACTACCTACACCTAGGTGTCCATGGTGGTATTTTACCTTCTGGCTCATGCCACCAAAACCTTGTATGCATTCCTCTTCTCCCCATGCGCTATATGCCCTGCTCATCTCATACATCTTGAATTGATAATTATATCTGGCGAAGGGGGCATGTTGAGAAGGACCTTATGTAATTCTCTCCAACCTCCTATCATTTCATCCCTCTTCTATCCATATAATCTTCTCAGCTCCTTGTCCTCAAATACCCGCGTCTGTGTTCTTCCCATAATGTCAGAGACCAAATTTCACACCCATACAAAACTGCAGGGAAAGTTATAGTTTTTATATTTTAAATTTTATGTTCTTAGAAAACGGGAAGAGGAAAGGTTTTGTACTAAATATAACAGGTTATCTCTGTATACTCTATATAGACCTAAACATAATCCTGAGGGGAATATTTTATTACTGTTGCTTACCTTTAGAGTACTACATTCTTAACTGCAGTACACGAACGTCAAGGTGCAGGAGATATGGAAACATCGAGAAAGTCTGTATGCTCTTCTCCTGTTGTCAGACAGTGTACGGCATTGACAAGTCTATTTACACATACCATGGAACATTTCTGGAGTTGCAGCAGATGAAGACAGAGCAACTGTTTTGTGGAATCTGATACATGAAATACGAGATGGGAGAGCTGAATATAATTCTTAGCAACTTCAATGGCGGGTACAAGCGGGCTGAAATTATGTGCCCTTCAGTTTTCGTACACTGACTGAAAAGTACAAATTTTACCATCTTCTGATTATCACGTTGAATTTGGATGTTCACCTTAGTTCGGTACCCCGTTACGACACGAGACAAATACATGAGAAGGAAATGCACCTATAGACTTTTAGATTCTTGCAACGGCTGTTAGGAAGAGTTCCACCTTCTGGGATATGATATCCTGTAACCCGCTGAAAGTCATCCGACTTTTCTTCAGGGTCGACTTATAAGTCAAGCAAGATATCAGCGTGAAGCAAATAGCGAACAGGGCACAAAGAACTACACGGCCTTATATCCTAGTTTTATTTTGAACTACCTCTGCTCAGCAGAGTATCTTTGAGAAGATAACAGTGTCTCGTCTGTCGACAAGTTCCTGCATTTTATGAAACCAAAGGTTTATTATTATTTGCTCACATGATTTCACTTCGTAACCCTTTGTAACATTTCACAACATGCTTGTTTGTTGCGGATGGAAGGTCGTTAGCCCCCATACAACTGCCAAGCTAGAATATCGCAACTTCGTCAGCTGTCAGGTACTGCTTATTCAGTAACTTCATGGGCAGAAACGCCTAGTACCTGGATCCCAGCTGCGTCCCCAACAAGATCAAAAAATAATTCTACTTAATAACCTTATTTCACCTATATTATAATGTAATAATTATAATGTAAGTTCGAGATCTCAACCGAGTTCCTTTACTCTAGATCTACTTCATCTTGACAATTATTATTGCCTATTATTGGTCTATCATGCGTGCTTTTGCATAATTAGAAAGGAAATGTGAAGATTTATTTCAAGAAAATAAAAATTTCTTATTCGATATGAAATAAAATTATGTATTTATATCTTTAGTAGAACAAATTACGAAACACTGTTTAAGTCGTGTTGGTATGTGTCAGAATTTTAATTTCGGCGTTTCAATTACGCTGAACACTTCTCTGATTTAGCGGCTAAATGAAATACCGTCCCTTCTCACATAAAAATTCATGAGGTTTGAGCTACATTTGTGGTTGCTGTGTTTGAGCGTCCTCCGTACGATACTGCCACTTTGGAAGCATTTACTATAAGATCGGCTGATACTCAAAAATGATTTTTTAATCCAATATATATTTAACGATTAAAATTCGTTGTTTTATTCTGACAGTTTCTTAAAACAATTGACATTACCTTGATGAGAGTTTCTTCTTTCCCCAGCGAACTTATTCTTCAGTGCACAGAAATACTAGGCTAGTATTTATAGGTGCCCGGTTCTAATCTTGTTCGTGTTCTTACCAGATATTTCAACTTTTTCTTTACCCCAGGAGCTCCAAACGAATACTTATTACCAGTGCCCGGATTTTGATGACATGTCATCTTTTTTTTTTCCTTGTATCCTATTCGATGCTCTTAAATATATAAATCTCGGATATGAGCCGCTGGTTACAGAAATGAAAATTTTATAGGTATTTTTTTTTGTCATTTTTTGACATTTTTAGGTTTAAGGTCACTTTTTCATTTTTGGGGTAATTTTTTTGGACTTTTAAGGGCATTTCTTGCCATTTTTGGCCATTTTAGGGAATTTTTCTTCATATGTTTTCTGAAATGTGAATAAGATGGAAGCGAAGTGTTCTTTCTTTCCTCCTTTAGGTCATTTTTCTGGATTTTTTCGGTCATTTTATAGGTCACTTTTTTAATATTTTCAGGTCATCAAAATCCGGGCCCTGCATATTACATTTTTGGATCATATTTTAGGTCATTTTTCTGGATTTTTCGGTCATTTTATAGGTCATTTTTAAAATATTTTCAGGTCATCAAAATCCGGGTCCTGCTTATACCTTAAAATACCTACGACATCTTCATTTCATATCAATGCTGCACATTCCATGACTTTATGACCTTACAACATCATTGGACTCTACATAACATTTGCAGTTGATAAATGTTCTTTGATTATGTGATAAACAAACTCTCTGTCCTGCCATCCTATATAATATTTAATAACTCCATTGCTTCTCTGCCTTCGTTTATTTACGTATGATCTTTGCCTCTCTGTCTCTCTTTCTCACTTGCCATAAGTTCCTCTACCACAGTATAGAGCCTCCCTTTGTTCTAGCTGAAGCACAAATTATTTAAATTAAAATGTTATGCAAATCGTGAAACTAACACTATTCATTAATACCATTAATATCCCTGCAGCTGAGTTAAAGAAACTGCGGCCCTTTCGATGTTAATAAACTTCTTCGTAGAATATGACGGACTCTCTACTCTTTCGTTCCAGCAAAACATGTCAGGTCGGCAGTTGCACGGGTCGGATAATCCCAGCTTCCCGTTATTCTTCTTCATATCCATGTTGAGCAGACATTGTCATTATTTCATAGCGGTCTCGTGCACCACATATAAAGAATTTTTACACCCGCGTTGATCCGAAGACAAATTTGTTATGTACAGTTTCTTGATAATAGTGTTCGATCAGATCAAGAGTAAGTTCACTGGAATAGAGGGTAAGTATTAGTGCACACGTGCGAGTGTAGTGGTGCATTTCTGAAGGGGTGACGTAGTCTCTAATTCATCATTCCCCATGCTTACTCCCTCATCTGCTTTATACAATAGGCGTATTGGGGTTGCTTCAGTAGGGTATTAGGGTTTCGATGTTATTGAAGTGATGCCAAGGGTTAGGCATATATGAAGAAGCAGCAAAAGCTGTTTTTTTCCTGGTATTTTCGTATAGGAGAAGCATTAGGCAGCATCCCCGAAGTTGAAGAGACAGAAGTGGGGTGGTTGTCATTGCCGCGCTAGGGTGCATAAAATAGATTGTTAATAATGACGTGGAAATGTACATGAAATGTAACTTTCTATACGAAATATAAGTATTCTGATATTCCTTAATTTCGTGTTGATAAGGGGCACGCGGTAGCATAGTTGGTTGAGGCACTATGCTACAAACCGGAAAGTCGCGGTATCGATTCTCGATAAGGTCGTTTGATTTTTTTTTTCAATTTACCTAATCCTTCTAGCAGCACTATGGCCCTGGGGTCGACTCAGCCCCTAGCAGAAATGAGTACCAGGAATATTCTTGGAATGTTCTTGGGGGTAAGGGGCGCCCGGCGCGTAGGGCTGACAACCTTACCACCATCTATGAGCAGATTATTTAGAAAATGTGAGAACCTCAACATCTCACAACCCTATGGGTCTCCACTGTCTGTTACAGGGATACCTTTACTTTTACTTAAGTGAATCCACTATCTCCGCCCTATTGCACAGTGAATCTCACAGTTTTTAAAACATTTTCCCAGCTTACATTCTCTTTGTCTTGATCGATTTGGTTTTCCTCAGATTAAATTTACACCTAAAGATTTAAGGAGCACACGCTTGGTTGGTTGCGATATGACCTAGTAAGGAGCAAAACAGAATATCATATTCGCTGAGAGAGGAATACATTGTCATTTAGAATATCCGAGAGACTGTGCATCGTGTGAAAATATGTAGATTCTAAATTCGAGCATTCTGTTAATACCTGTGGCTTTATAAAAATTTCAGATAAATATTGGTTGATCATTGGGCTATTTAAAAACAAGTTATCTCCCACATACACATAAAACGCATATAGAAGAGATCTCTTGTCTCTCTACATGTTTCAGCGCGAGCGTTTTTCGACGTATTGTATGAATTTTGATACGAACTTTATGCCGCTGGAGGCTACCTGATTCTTGAAGAAAGCAGTCTTCTGGGATGGGCACCGTATAGCTGTGGTGTTAACCGACGTTTCGGAGGAACGTATCGGCTCCGCCTTCAAGGTAGAAGGAAAATAAGAATCCGCGAGCGAAGAGACCGTGAGAACCGGTACAAGCAGCTGCTTGTGAGGTTGGAGAGGCTCTAACTCCAACTTCGAGATCCAGTAACCGTTGTAACCAGTAGCAGCCGTAGTAACTATAGTAAACAAAGTTGTAATTGTTATTGCCAGAGTCTTCATCGAAGCTGTTCGAAACAGCTAGGAACTTTCAGAATGCCGAAGAACAGAATGTAATCCGGTATGGCTTTATCTTTCTAATTTTATTTACCGTCATGTAATAGAACAGTCAGGATTATGTGTTGGCAAGGGTATACAAGAAAATATTCGTGATCGATTTCAAGATACTGTTTCATCATTTACTTTGAGTGACTGAGGAAGCCCGTGAAAATTTCTCTCTGGATAGCCGGTTTCCGAGCCGGAATTTAACGCAGGATTTACGAAACACAAAGGATGAGGTTCGACATTTTCGTTCGTCGGTTGGAAACAGAGTTTAAACTTGAATTTAGTCAATCATTTAAAAGCAGATTTGTTGTTGTTATTGACCAATGCTCACTGAAATAAAATTTGATCGACACGTCTTTTACAAAGGTTGAATGTTATAACTTACAGAAATTGTTTTCATCATGGAACATTTTTCGAGCCGACTAAAAATTTCGCGCTTTATAAAAAGTAGTAATTCCATTGTGCTTACTTATCTCCCTACCTGACACTTACTTTCACAGAATCGCCACCAGTCAAACACTCATCCACGTGATAGAACATCAGCAAACAGCTCTGTGCATAAGCCTCGCTGCTAAGGGGTGTGACTATATAATTTTTTTAATTCGCTTAGTGGGGGGTGGAGTCCAGCTGGGTCCACTCGGCACGGCGGCCACTGATTGGCCTATTGTAGCCTGCCCCGGGTGATTATGATGATGGAGAATTTGATGAAATGAACATTGGTAGGGGAAACCGAAGTACTCGGAGTAAACCCGCCCCAGCGCCACTTTGTCCACCACAAATCCCATTTGACGAGACCCGGGCCGCCGCGGTGGGAAGCCAGCGACTAACCGCTTGAGCTATGGCGCGGCCGTGTGACTAATTAAGTAAGGTGCATAGCTGGGGCTCGAATTATGAAAGCTAGTTTTTATTTACCCTGATAACTGGGAACCGCAGTTATAAATCAGAATTACATAGGTAAAAAAATTAAAGGAAATTAAATTCGGAGAAGACTGGCTGTCATTTCATTCATAATCTTTTGCCTTCCGTATAATAAGCTACAATTAATACAGTTGCATGAAAACATCCTTAACCCGTTGGAGCTCACGTGGAACTATATGTACCACCTGCTTTGACACCCCTTCAACCCTGCATTCTGTCAGCAGATTATGTTTTATGTGTTTCGTATTGTTCTCACAATAAACAGCGATTATTTCCCCAAACAGCATTAACCGATTTATTTCTGTAGCAGAGAAGTAACATGTTCCCTGTGAGGTACGAGCTGAACTTTTATATATCATTTAGAAGGAGTCTAGTCTTTAAAGGGTTAAGTAATAAATAATGTTACAGTAAACAGTCCCTCAGTTCACGGAGACTACAACTGTGCAAAACTCCGCCCGTCTAGCTCGTCACTATACCGACTGAGCTATCCCGGCTGCCCTGTACTCTTGGAAATGTAGTAGTGAAGCTTGTCAAGACCCGGCTCATTTCAATAACAAAGTCTCCGGATTCTTATTGCGTCAGAATTGACCCTGCAGTTGCAGTAAATGCAGATTTTCCTCTCCCTCGTAATTGGACTCACTGCCTGTATGTACGTGGGTGACTGTGTGTGCGGTATTGCTCTCATTACAGTCCTCTCTATATACGTAAGTGAAATGGACCGAGCTGAACTCGCTGAATCCATTCAGTATATTTTAATTAGCCCATTTCTCAGCACCAGTAATTTCTTCACCTCCATCATCATGGGGGTCAAATGACTTGAATCTCTCGTATGTTCTCCTTAACTACTACAGTATGGATAATGCTGCTGAAGATTGCCAAGGGATTGTTAAGCATGACGTCATTTACACCCTTGCTCTATTCCAAAACCCTACCCTCCTAAGCTATCTTCCACTATCATTCAGAATAATAATAGAAAAAAAAAGTTTCTTGGATGGTAGCCAACATTTTTATTGCAGTTTTTTAATGTTAACGAAAGCACAAAGCGACTGGAAGCTGTAAATGGTGTAAGGAAATTTGTCATTCTTGATTACGTAAGGATGTTGGTGGTGGTGATGGTGATGAAGGCGGTCCAGAGGCTGCAGTGAAGCTGTACCGTAATTAGAGTCTGTCTTAGTAACTCATTCACGAAAAGGGAATGAAGAAGAGGGGTTGAAATAATTTATAGCTTGTGTTCCTTACTGATTATGGTGAAGCGCCGAACTGCTTTAAGGGTAGTTTGTCATAGGGGATTGCCATAACAACGGTATTCTCAAAGTCCTTCCTTCCTTTGTGTGCTAGGGTAATATAGCTAATTAAACCCTTTGTAGGAACATATTGTACATTAGACTTACAAGCCTACGTTTTGAGGACATAACATGAGAGAGCATTCGGAAGAAAGTGTCCGATTTCATTTTCACTTTTCTAATGGGGCAATTTATTTTGGTTTTTGGTCTCTGAATTGAACCAAGCCGGAGAAATACAACAGGACATTCTAATCTATGGGCCTGTATATAATAGATAGCTTATGTGTTGGACATGTATTATCTGAATATATTTGTGTTATCTTTTTCTCACGCCCTATTAATTTCCACTTACGGGGGTAGTAGCTCACTTACCGACAATGTGTCGGCAGAAGTATAAAGTTGCAACTTAATTCACCAATTTGACTGTTAAATGCATCGATGAGGTAACGACATAAAAGGATAAAGTAAGGAGAGAAATATCATAAAGGCTGAAGAATGAAGGTCGAAAGAAACCATTTCCCCTTTAATTTCAACGGGCTTATTTGCTTGTATAATTTAATGCTCGTTTCTAAACAGACTAGAACAATATGTAGCTTAATTTTTTTCTTTTTTTATCTATGGATCTAGAGCCCTTAGGACCTTGGCCGCTTTTTCAGTTTCTTAATCCTACACACAGACTGTAGGACTCCTTGGGCGGGTGATCAGCCCGTCGCAAGGCCGCTGCCTACACATTGAATAATCGCACACAGACATCCATGTCTTGAGTGGGGTTCTAACCCTCGATCCCAGTGTTCGAACTGGGGAAGACGGTCCATGCCCTAGACCGCGCAGCCGCTGTGATAGGCTATGGCGCTTCATACTCTGTAGGAATTCAATAGACTTTGCTAAATACGATAATGTTCATATTCTGCCTCTAGACTGCATTGTTCAGATCCAAATAAGCTAAACTGGCGTCTAATTAAGATGGGCTTACATATGATAGTTGTACTTGGACATCAGAGAGTCGTACATTACGAATATATACGTAATTATAGATGATTTGAAAAGACCATCTGACGTGTCTGAGGAGCACATAGACCCCTGCATGTACCAGCAAGTCTTTGTGCTTCGCTCCACAAAATGTTACTAAATCCGTTTGGTCCATTTTATGAAAGAAACTTATTCCCATTTAAAAGTAGCAAAGACATTCCTTGGTACATATAAGCCTAAGGAACTGAAAGACTGACTGACCCAATGGGGCGCGCCGTATCTCAAGCGGTTAGTCGCTGGCTTCCCAGCGCGGTGGCCCTGGTTCGATCCCGTAACTGGTCAAGTGGGATTTGCGGTGGACAAAGTGGCGCTGGGGCAGGTTTTCTCCGAATAATTCGGTTTCCCCTGCCAATCTTCATTCCACCAATTGCTCCAAAATCACCCTCACCTATCATCTGGAGCTGGTACAATAGGCCAGAAGTGGCCGCAGTACAAGGGACTTAGTCCCACACCACTAGCATTAAAAAAAAAGCTGACCCTATGTATCCTAGTCCTTATTGAGAATCCAGCAGTTTCTCAGTCACTCCAGGAATTGAAGAAAGCAGTCTTTTGGGATTTGGCACCGTGTATATGGGGTGTTAACCGACGTTTCGGAGGAACGTATTGAAGTATCACAGTCTGCTTTCACCGGTTCTCACGGTCTCTTCGCTTGCAGATTTCTTATATTTTTTCTTCTACCCTGAAGATGGAGGCGATACGTTCCTCCGAAACGTCGGTTAACACCACATATACACGGTGCTAAATCCCAAAAGACTGCTTTCTCCATAGTCATCGCCGTGAAAGCCTCAAATCTTACACTCCAGGAATTGTCAGCATTTTATGTAACCCGAAAGCTCATTAATATTTTCAAGAATTTGTCACTGGTTTTTATTCTGAGCTGGTTGCATCCAGTCCACTTCTGTGCCACATTTCTTTCTTTAAGCTCCATTTCAAACGCTTGGGTGTAGCCACACATTTATGATGAAGTCGTAAGTCACTGATTGAAATTATGTATATGCACTACTTATGATCGAGCAGTTGACATTCAGTTCTTTCATCCTTGGTCATGTAAATTGATGTAAATTTGTGCACATCGTGTTCTTTCTTCTTATGTAAACACACTAATCGCAGTGCAGCCCTGATATGCTGGAGAAGGCAATTCTGTCTAAATAACCGTCTTTTCTGTACTTTGTTATGTAAAAATACTGACGATGTAGTTTTCTCGCCTTTAAGGGAGTCAGTTTTTGTTCAGACGTCTCTGTCAAAAGAGTATATAAACGCTCATTCGTCCAACGTATTGAGTCCAATTTTAAGTGAAGATGTTAAATGGCTTTTGAATTCACATGCCACTTCAGGACCAGGAAATATCACAATTTAGAGAATCTTAAGTTAACAGATATAAATTTAAATTATGCTGTTATTTTAAGGCGCTTCTAATTACAAGAGTAACTTTAGTTTATATCTTTGTAGAGAGAAAGAATTTTTATTATTTATATAGGTGGATTGCAGGTTCTCACAGCGGTAGTTTTGAAGAGTTCTGTCTTCTGGGATATAACACCATGTATTCCGTTGAAAATTAACAGATATTTCGGAAGAACATTTCTCCTTCTTCCTCATGGTCGAAAAACACATCAAACAAGATTCTGCTTTCTGCCTGCTTCATGCTGATTTCTTGCTTGACTTATTTTTATACCCTGAAGGTAGAGGTTACATGTTCCTGCGAAACGTCAGCTGATTTTCAGCTGACTGCACAGCTCTAAGTCCCAGAAGACAGAATTGTTCTTAACTGCAGCTGTGGAAACTTCAAATTCTAATTAACTGCTATTCCATGTAGTGTTAATTTTCTGGTAACGTGAAATTACTTTCCTGTGTTATACTTGTATACCTTGGCGGTGATTAATTTTATTCGGAATGTTCTATACGGGGCATGCTGCTATTCGTTCCAGCAGTCTTCTAGTAAATGACACTCTGAGCTTCCAGTTCACAGGATTCACAGGCCGGAAACGATACCACCTCTACTTGCAATTAAGAAAATGTTGATTTTATTTGTGTTCTTTTAAGTTTTCACCAGAAATTAACGCTCTCACTGTCGGGCAGAAATCGATGTGAGAGATTTAAACGCATCAACCTTCTCATTTCATCGCATCTTTCTAAAGTCATGTTCAGTCGCAAAGTTGAAAAAGAAAAGAAATAAGGAAAAAATGCATCTCCTTGGTTCGGACATTTCTGAGTCAGAGGATGTTATACAAGTATAACTGAATACAATTTCCACTGTTACAAAATGATCGTTATGATAAAAATGCTAAAAGATTGCCGTTGCTTCTTAAACTGTTACTATCTTTGAAAATATGGCATATTTTAGGAGATTTGGTGGCAACGAATTCCAAATATCACGCCTGACTATTAGCGAGAGATACAGCTAGTTGATTTTCATTTCCAGGTACCTCCAGATCTCTCCTGTTGTGCTAATTCATCTACCTGGCACTGACCATTTCACTTTAAATCAAGATCTGTTTCTGAAGACCACTCAGTGTTTCCCTGTAGAGTCCTATAGTGTCTTTGTGCATACTGTTTAGGGGCTATGAGACATGTTTTTAGAAATCGTGACTCAGCGGAAGTTGCAACTGCTGCTATTTTTCTCCTCAGGCTTTGCTTTCATAAAATCATATTCTTAATTAAATCGCTATTTCTATACTTCCATTATCATAGAAACATTAATACAGTGGAATCCTGATTCCAAAAATCCCTGTTATGTTTTCACAAGTGAAGAGATTTTTAAATGTAATACTTCTGGAGGTAGTCGCAGATGTAAACAAAATTAAATCGAACATCTGAACAATAACAATAGAAAATATATTGTCTCTGAATTACTTTTGCTTTTAACGTTGATAATGTTAGCAGTGTCGTTCACTATTTGTTTGTTGTTTCATAATAACACTTGTAAAAGAAACCCTGCGTAGAGCGGAGGTTCTTCTGCTTCCTTGGTGTTAGTATTTGGCTGATTTTGTATACGTTAGAAACAATAGGCAAAGAGATGTTAGAAATGCAGCTTCAACGGTTGCGGATTTTGCTGAACGATTATGTTGTTTTACGTTCTAAAGAAATTGTCTCAGAGAAATCAACATAGTTTTCGAATTTGTATTGCTAAACTGAACATCAGAACCGTTCATAAATTGACCCTATTGTTGTTCCTACCGTAGAATATTGAAGGGTCGCCATGTTGGTCTTATTTGTATAGAAAATAGAGAATTGCAAAAGTTTTGTTCTTTCTAGCGACGTGGTATTCATACATACCAAATTTCATTAATATCCTTCTACAACTTCGAAAGGTATTGGGGGCAAATATACGGCCGTAGTAACCACAAGCTCTTATATATATAAAGCAGGGAAATCAGGCTGAATATTGTAATATAATAACGAGACGATCTTGTACATGTGAATGGCTTACTGTGTTCAGGAATCGTGAGGCTAGACCATTATGTCCTACACTATTGGTGCATGTAAAGATTACAGAAACTAACGACAGGTCCTCGTAGGAAGTGCTCTATTTTCACTAATTCCAGTGTTGCTACTATTGGGCATAGTATTACTCTTTGGGACACATTCAGCCTCTTATGAATGGTGCAGACCGCTATTTCCTCAGAGATACTGCGACCAGGGTGTGAAAATACCCCTTCATGCCCGGAGCAGCGTTGCAAATGGGGGTGAGCGTTGTCTGCTTAGTTTCATAACGTTTCATATTGAGGAAGCTATTTCAGATGCCTTAAACTATCGTTACCAGCACTGGCAGATGCAGGAACAAATTCACGAGCCCACATAACGGTGATTTCATTTAAGTATATGTTGGTCATACTGGTACACCCGGATGCATCTACCTAGTTTTGAAAAGCCATTTCCATCCCTAATAAAGAACCGAGTACTGGAGTGCTTGGTGGCTTCTTGATTGAACACAAGGACTTTTGACTACTACTACTACTACTAGATACTAGTGCTACTACTCTATTATTACTTCTAGTGGCCGTGGTGATAGTAGTAATGCTAGTCGTTGTAGTGGTAATAGTAATAGTGATAATGGTAATGATAATGGTCGTGGTGTTGGTTATAATAGTCACTGAATGTTGTGGTGAATATTATTACCCTTTCGTAATTCGAATTGATGCATTTCAAATACCGAACGTGAATTGGTTAGTACAATGTGTATATTTCCCTCGGGAGATGTCCCTAGTATGGTTCTGTTTTTAACATCATATTGTCAGTAATACCGAGGTACGGCAATACGAACTTCTGAAGTGGGAAGAATTTTTAGCGCCATCCAGCGCAACTTAGTGCCTTCAATTTATTACGTATGGAGAAAAATTCTTAAACACAGGATCACCTATCTAGTTTTAATCCCTTACGATACATATAATAGAAGCTGCACTGTATATTGATGGGGTTCGAACTCGATTACATGGGTTCTGAGGTTAAGAGTTGGTGAAGCTTCACACCACAGCTTCATTATGGCCGCGTGCCATGGTGATAAGCAGAGAGGTTGGCTTATGAATCCCTTCTGATGTCGCAAACAAAAATTTGGATTACCTGGTTCAGGTTGGAAGTTGAAATATGATTTCCTTTTTCTCTATATACAATAACCTCCCAAGTGTCACTCAAGCAAGGAAGAGATCCCAAACCGTCCTGAATAATTGAAACTGATGGAAACAGCGTGAGATAGACCGAGATGGAACAGCATAAGCAACATTGGTGAAGAATAAAGCTTTTGAAGCTGTCACAAGCAATTTCGTGTTGAAAAGCGTTTCTGCCGATGGTAGGGTGTGTCCTTGGTGTGCAAGTATTATGCGGACCGCTTCCAAATGGGGAAATGTTTCAGTGTAATAATGGTCTATGTAGTGCGTTAGTTGGATTTTACTTTATATTTAGAAGTGGTTACATCTTGGTCACATCCGGGATAGTTCAGTCGGTATTTTTTTCTTCCCTTGGCACTACAGCCCCAGTGGGCCTAGGCCTACCTCCATGAACTCCGTTCACTTCGGTTGTTCTAGATCTTACACATTCGGTAGGACTCCTTGGGCGAGTGTTCAGCTCGTCGCAAGGCCTCTGTCTGTACACAAACACAGAAAAACGCACACAAACATCCATGCCTGAGTGGGATTCGAACCCACGATCTCGGCTTCCGAGCGAGCGAAGACAGTGCATGCCTTAGAGTTCAGTCGGTATAGCGACTGGTTATGGGCTGGACGACCGAGGGGTTGGAGATCAAGTCCCGTTAGGGTCAAGAATTTTCTCTTCTCCACGTCGTCCAGACCATGTCTGGAGCGCAGTCACCCTCCTATCCAATGGGTGCCGTGGTCTCTTTCCCCAGGGTAAAGTGGCTGGGGCTTGAAGCTGGCCACTCATCTCCAACCAGTGTCGAAGTCAAGAAAATGTGGATCTATACATCCGCTTCCCTATACACCTTCACAGCGTAGTGCTTAATTAGTTAAACACAGGGACAACTTTACGTTTCCATGTCATGGTGCTGACTTCGTAGTTGGTTGTTGAGCTCAGCATGGAAATAAATAAAGTATTGAACTGAATTATTAGACTGTCTTCAGCACTGTCATC
>NW_019728504.1:391277-417842 GCF_002891405.2 Cryptotermes secundus | reverse complement strand
AAGACGCGGCCGGCGCGTAAGGCTGACAACCTTACCGCCATCTTTGAGCCGATTGTCTACATAGTGTGGGACCCTCAACGTCTCACAACCCTATGGGCCTTCACGGCCTGGTACAGGGATAATTTTACTTTAGTTTTTTTTACTTTATTATTATTATTATTATTATTATTATTATTATTATTATTATTATTATTTGCATCTCACCGACTTGCTTTAAGTAGACCAACCTTAGGTTGACTTAATAAACTGCATCCACGAAAACAGTGTTTCGAATCTGTTGTTACTTCTACACCAGTCTTTTAAGTTAAATATTCTCCTCATGCCTTATATTGGACGTGTTTTGCATAAAGAAATGAAGTTTCCTTGGAACATAGTTTATTCGGTTCTTCGTACTTTTAAAACGTTTTTGTACACAAGGTACATCTACAAGCTAATCAACTTCAGGTTTTACTCCTGGACGTCAAATTTGTTTTAAGGGTTGTAACATTCTTCCCGCTTTCTTTAGCGGTTTTGCAGTATGCTACTTATTTTTCTTACCATTCATCCACGCTTGCCAGCAACTTACACACCCCTAGCAATTCCTTGCCGCAAAGCAATAACACGTCTTCGTCCTTTTTTGCTCACCTTCACAAAACTTAATAACATTAATCATTTCGTCTCGAGTGGGCACACTTTTCTTCTCAGGGATTCCTCTGTAAAAACGGTTCATTCTCTCTCATTCATTTTACGACCAAGTGTCGTCCTACTGTCTTTAAGGTTTGACAAAACAAACTTCTTATCGACGAAGCTACCGAGTCAATAACAACGGAGACATTTCTGAGAAACCACCTTCCCACTCTATACCTCGTTTTAATATAGCCAATGAAATAATTCAGTAAAGTCTATCATAATAAAATTTCAACCGTTCATTTAATATAATCAGAAGAAATTAACATAATTCTGCTTTACTGCAGAACTTCGCTTATTATAGTTATGTCACGGAGAACTTAAAGAGTTTTTGAAACCGGCCGTAAGAAGTCGGTGAAGTCGTATTTACTGCATGTGTTATTCTGAGTCTAATCACATGAACATCACATCACTTTTAATGACGAAATTTAATATTTTCTCGTCGACTTTCGTGACGCACAAGGAATGCATGAATGAAAATTCTGACAATTATTATGAAGAATGTGCTTTAGAGAAAAAAAAAAAGAGGCACTAGAAAGATTGCAAATATCTTTTGCATTCCTCACAGTTGCTCTGTCGTTTTCACATCCATTTGCTTCCGCCGTGTTTTCTTATTGTGTTCTGCCCTCTGCGTGCCTCTTATGTACTTGATTCCTTTTCCGTTTGTTTCCAGCTTCCCGTACAATAACCGCCCTCTTTTCAAAATCATAATGTCTTCTCTTTCTACCCACCAAGCTCTGTTCCTCTTTTCATCATTGTTTTCCTCAGACAAAAGACTACTTAATCCATTTTGTCCAACGGGTGGTGGAGTAGTAGCAGCAAGGGACTGTAGTTTCTGGTCTGTTGACCCTTTGTCACGGGCCCCTGTGTTCTAGTCACCCTGCAGGAGACATTTCCTGTAACCGCCTATTAAAGTAAGACTTCCCTCGCTGCTGGTAGGCGATCGGGTTAACCTTGTGGCTCGGTTCCCTTGCTTCTTGAATCTGTTGTTGATTACAATGAAGTATACTACCGAAGAACAAACAGAACTTACTCTCCTGTATGTGCTTGATGACAGAGTCTCAAACTTTGTTCCCAAGGGACCCTGATGGGAAATTCCTAGATGAAGCGTCGATCCTAATCTGTTGCATAAATATAATAATATTGTCACGTGTAAGGGGTACGCGTAACGAATAACGGGTTCGAGATCAGATGATTGGATTTATTAGCACTTCGGTTACAGTCTCTCTTAATTACAATTAATACAGCGCTATCGCTGATCTACACAATTTACAGTTCACCACTGCACACTCACTAGGATTCTCAGTTTCCACTAGTCGTCCCCTGGCAACGGATCACAACACAGGAACGATCATTTCAAATCGCTATGAAGTCTTCTTCGACCCAATTCTCCGATGCTAATTCTCTCTCTCTCTCTCTCAAATTCGCTGTACGACTGGAATCTCCTGGTCCGAATTCTCAACTCAACTGCCCCAAGCGAAGTCAAAGTCAGAGTCACATTGCGACTGACGGTCAATCAGTCAGTCACTCTTCATGTTGAACCCCATCAGGGGATCATGACCAGAAGCCTTCGGTACGGACCACGCACAGAAAACACAGCTTCCATTATTCTGCGACCCCTCTGTTGGCGTTACCACTTGATCGCCATCCAGCTAGTTCATTGGCGCGCTGCCTGCTGCATAGTAACGAGCTGTAGCATTAGTTCACGGAGAACACAGCTCCCATTGTTGCATGTTGGAATGTGATTTCGGCGCCGTTGCCTAGCAATGCGCACACATTACGTGGTGTGACAATAAAGTTTGTGAACTCCTCGCGGTAAAAGTGCTACACATCTCACTGCTGAATACACTATGGTCGCCTTCAGAGTACTCCCCTTGCTCTGCTATGCTCCCGACCGTTAACTGACGATTTTCACGCACAATTTGACAAACTTTTGTAATTTTTTCTTCAGTTCTGCTCGTTGCTGGACATCCTGATTTCGTCAGTGACACTTTCTCGCCCCTTAGAAAAACGTGTCATCCCTTGTAAACTGCTGTTTTCTTCGTAGTATTATTTCCGTAAACATGTACTAACATCTCTCTGGTTTCGCTTCCACTATTGCCGAGTTTAACAAGAAGCTCCGACATTTTTGTACTGTACAAGCTATTCTTGTATTATAGTCGGATCTCTTTTATTGATTCTGAGCGGCTGTTTTTCTTGATACGTAATAAGGTTTAGCTATTAAAGCAGCTAATTCGAATTAGAATAATGGTATAGCATATAGTGTTTACAGTTGTACGGGTAATTAAACATAACATTTCATGCCGGTAGCAATTAATTAACATGTAATTTACATTGCGTGTGATTGACAAGGAACATTCTCTTCACCGTATTTGTTTTACATAAAGGTTCATTACTGTAGCCTGTTGTACTATGTTGCTTTTCCGCACTTACGCATATTTTAGCTTTATTTAAATTTGTCATCATTACCACTCAGTTTTTAAGTGAACACTTGAGAGAGGACTGCTAACTCATCTTACAGATATGTAGTCCAGTTACACAGCTATGTGGTTTAAATTGTGTTTGTCTGTGTTGTTGTGTGTGTTATGGCAGTTATAAATCTTACTAGACCTACACAATCAGAATTTCTCTCCAATTCGACAAGTGTCATATTGAAGTTGTCCAGGTGATCAGAAATTACAACGGTACTATGTGTCTAAAAAATGTATATATATATATGTGTGTGTGTGTGTGTGTGTTTGTGTGTGAGAGAGAGAGACAGAGAGACGACCTCTGTGGTCTAGTGGTCAGAGTTTCTGGCTACAGATCCAGAGGTCCTGGTTCGATTCCCGGCCTTACCAGATTTTCTGAGAAGTAGTGGGTCTGGAACGGGGTCCAGTCAGTCTCGTTAGTTAACTGTGGAACTATTTCAAGGACATTTCAAGGCTGCGGTCCAGAAAACCTAAATTAATGACCGTGGAGATTCGTTGCGCTGACCACGTGACACCCTCTATCCGCTAAAGTTGGCACTGGCTTCGCCGACAAGCGGCGGTCGCTTGGTCGGTATAGTTCGCTTGCGGACTACAGGCCACGGAGTTTTTTATGTATGTGAGTGTGTGTGTGTACAACAATCCAGTCTCATGAAGCTAACAGCTGTTACGTGAAACCACATGTGCACATAAATTTTGTGTTATGTTTTCTAAGAAAGGAGAATGCAGTTTGACTTCATTAGTTGCAATTTAATAAAGAAGACAACGAGTAAGGACAACCTAAGAAAATTTGCATGCCAGTTACACGTGACTAGATGAAACATATTTGAGACACAGTCTGGCTGTAGCAGTAAGAAGGCAATGCCGGAAATTTCATGTAAATTGTGTTGACTTAAGATCCGGGCTTTGTGGTTCCATTGTGGGAAATTTCAGAGTTTGATGTGGGGGGGGGAGGAATTCAGTTTCCATGTTTGCACACTTGCGGCATCTTCATCCCCCCTCACCACCAGAATGCGGTGAAAGATATTCTAAAATATTCGTTTCCATCATAAATTAAATTAATCTTCTTCTTCTGTCCGTCAGTCATCCATGTTTAATTAGAACTTATATTAAATTAAAGTAGATATACGAGCATATTCTTCAGTTTGAGGATACGTTTGTTCGGGTTTCCCCTCGAATTTTTGTTAACAGTATTGTTTCTGCAGTTCTCGATAATTCAGAATACTAGAAATGTGTTTATTTTTTAATATGTTGTGCATAATAGTTCGTTTTATTTTCCTTGGCTTTGATCGTCGTATGTTTGTAATCTTATAACACTACGTTTCGATGACTGGTTCTGTTTCCGTCTTCAAGAAAGTGCTAACGTAATCTGAGGGTTCCATTCAAAAGAGATACTCTCAATTACCTGCTTGCCACTTGTTTTCACACTGATATCTTGCTTGGATTACTTTTCGACTCTGAAGATGGAGGCGATGTGTTCCTCCGAATCTTCGGTTATCTTTGAACGGACTACACAGCTATATATCCAAGAAAATAGTACTCTTCGTGCCCAGTATTGTCAGTGCCTTCCTTAGGGAGAAAGTAGTAAGTTCACCTGGATTTGAACCCATTCACGTAGCGGCAAAATTAACAATGTTCCTGCTGCTGTCTCTTGAAAGGAAACAGTTTGTCTTAAACTTTTTTTCCTACGGCCGACTCTGAGACAGACGAGCAGACAAATGCAAAAAGTGATTATGCATACCTACAGATGCTGGCGCCACTAGAGTCACTCCCCAGTAGAGGGGTAGTGACCAATAGTAGTGCCCCCCCGTTTCTACAAGTAAGCCCTATTTCAAAACATTTAAAGGTCTGGAAAGAATAAAAGAATGGTTATGTGTCCCGATGGGGCCCGAAACCAAGAACAACTCTGCTGCCAAGGGCCAACAGCGATTTACTGAACTGGAAATTCAGATGCCACGATGCGTTACTACCTTCTTAGGACTCCGTTCCATAAAAGCATGTAGGCCTACGTTATCTTTAGATAATGTCAGTTCATGTCAGCTCCGAAATAAGGGCAGGTTTGAACAGTAGCGGAGTGTTATAATGGATATTTCATCGAGTGATCTGGCCTGGGTTTGGAAGCTGCTGATTAAGGGTTTGGCCAGGAACGCAATATAACCTGGCAGATCTCGTTCAATGGGATAAGAGTGTGGAGTGATATGCATGGGGATACAGTTAAGGGGAAAGAGATTGAATGACTGATGGAAAAAAAGGGAGCAAAAACGGATAATACCATAGAAAATGGGCGGGAAATGGAATTACGCAGGGAGATTAAGTGCGTGGTGCTGTGGTCTTCATAGCTGCCTTCCTCTCAAGTAAAAAGCAATGTGGAAGGAGCGGTTCCCCAAATCTGATACTGAATGCGAGAAGCCTACGAGCGCGGGGATTACAAAACTCTGTTATTTTTGGGCACTGAATCTGTTGCTAAGCTCAGTGGTATTATTGCTGAGCACGGTACACGGTGCACAAAGAAGTAAAATGGAAGGCGGATGGAACTTTGCAGTCGAATGCTTCGTACTTGGGAGGTGCCGAGTTCTAATCTCTGCCTTAAGGCCGGTGGATTTGACTAAGGTATCTTTTTATTTTGTGTGTATTGTGTTATGGCGCATTCAGCATCACAGACTATACAGCGTATTGTCCAAGAACTTCCTTATAGGGCCTGAGGAAAACCACTGAAACCTCAGCTCGATCGGAGCACCTCCTGAAGAGGTCTAAAAGTCTAGAATGTTACCGTTCCACCAACCTGTTTGGTGAGGTATCATGCTTTCCACGGTCCCTAATAGTGCCCTTACAAATAACTTTCGGGTTCCATAAAATGCTGGGAAGTTGTTGAGTAGCTGCACAATTGGAGGCTTCTCAAGACGGGTTCAGCTCCAAGAAGTTTGTTGTTAGTTGCCGGCTCTTGCTATGAAAATTGTATATTTCGGGAGTTACCATTTTTCCCCAAACCCACAACCTTTAGGATAAGCTCAGAACCCCTTCAACGGGAATCTTTCAAACCCTAAGACACCTGCCACGCTTATTCCCCCCCCCCATGAGTATTCTTACATTGCTATTACACATGTTACAATGTTACATTGTCCAAACTTATGTACATCCATTGCAACTTTCTAACAGTTCTCAGAGAAGGGCATAGATTTGTAGGACTCTTACATCCTGAAGTTTATACGAGTACATTTGTAGTTTACATTATCCCTTTTAAGTTCAAGTATTTCTTGTCGTTTCATTTTCAACACGGCATCGTGCTTAAAAATTTAATTTATTTCAAAGAGAATTTGTATGGAACTTCGTGCAGCAAAAGCCAACAACGACTCCAGTATATTATGCGGATTGGAAAATAAATAACCTTGAATATTATAACAGAATTATAAGAGCGTATTTATCTGGGAATTTCTGAATTGCACACGTCAGCTTTAAAAAGGGATTAGATCATTAACATGCCGTTTCTATTTATGAACTAAATGATGTATCACAGGTGCCATCAACCTCAAAGCGGAATAATACTGGGGAACAAATCAATTACCACTGCCCTAAGCGTAACCCGTTACTGGGCGGAATGAGCCCTGAGGTGAAATACGGCGTTACACTCTGTATAGCGGAACGAACTGGTAAGCGAGGAAACGAGCAATTGGAGCACAAAATACTTTGTGGTAATAAAGTACGGCATTTCGCAATTCACTAATGAAATATGTACAGTATGCATCAAATGCCTTATCGTTATGTTCTGACATGATTGCAGATTATAATTTTCAGGTATTATAGGTTTGCAATCAAAGGACCGAAATGTCTTCTCCCGCTCGAACACTGGGATCATGGGTTCGAATCTCACGCGAAGCATGGATATAAATCTGCGTTTTTTTCTGTGTTTATGTTGTCCTGTGTAGGTAGCGGCCTTTGCGCCCGGATGGTCCCCCGTCCAAGGAGTCCTACCAGCTGGACACTAAGTGTGAGATTAATTCTGGATGGAAATAAGCAAGAGAGCGTAAGCCGTCAATGGTGAAAAAAGCGTTGCATGCAAATATCAATAGACATTCAAGTTAGATCACTAATTAATGTAAACTAAGTGGTAATTATTATTTTGAATTATTTTTTTTCCTTGACACTACAGCCCCAGTGGGCCTAGGCCTACCTCCATGAACTTCTCCGTTCACTTCGGTTTTTCTAGATCTTACACATTCGGTAGGACCCATTGGACGGGTGATCAGCTCGTCGCAAGGCCTTTACCTGTACACAAACACAGAAAAACGCACACAAACATCCATGCCCTAAGTGGGATTCGAACCCACGATCCCGGTTTCCAAGCGAGCGAAGACAGTACATGCCTTAGACCGCTCGGCTACTGTGACCGGCAGTGTATAAGAATAATATATAAGAATTCAGTTCGTACCTCACAGGAAACAGATCCGAACTTACGATCCCGGTTTCCGCGCGAGCGAAGGCAGTACATGCCTTAGACCGCTCGGCTACCGTGACCGGCGTATTATTTTGGATGTAGCAGCACATTATCTAAAAGGCTACTTTGTAGTGACGGAAGAATTTTGTCTCATACAGAGAAGACATGCATGAAAATATACGTGTAAGTAGCTACTTTCACCGAAACATCCGAAATTCTCGCAAACCACTCAGTGGTCGGCATTGGCAACGGGAATCTGCAGACTGCTTTCTACTGATAATTCCTGCAGTTTCCGTTAACGTGGAATTAAAATAACTTCATATATTATCATGCCAGGATAACGTATTTGGTATAGCGGCTGCCTAGGGGCTGGATGACTGAGGAGTTGGAATTTGAGTCCCGGTAGGGTCATGAGTTTTCTCTTCTCCACGTCGTCCAGACCGGCTATGAGGTCCCCCCAGCCTCCTATTCAATGGGTACTGGGGTCCCTTTCCCCGAGGGTAAAGCGGCCTGGGCGTGTAGCCGATCACTCACCTCCAGTTAGTACCGAGATCAAGAAAATATGGACCTATACATCCATTCCCCCATACGCCTTCCTGGCCTAGTGCTTAATTAGTTAAACACAAGGAAATGTTTACATTTTTTATAATATCTTGCATGTAACATCATCCTCTGTTTATGTATCCGGATTGAATCTCTATCCGGTTAGCAGCTCCATGCCCTGTCCCTGAGAATATGTGACAGATCTTTAAGCAGGTAACATACCTATCACCTTCTAGCCCTTTGCCAACTCACCATTTACGGTCCATCTTCCCATATCAGTCGATGTTAGACAGTTTCTACTTCTGAAACATACTTTTCTCTAGCGGCTTACGAATGAGTGATTGAAGCCTACAAGTGGCCTACAACTGTACGCTCCACATATATCGAAGTAAAACAGTTCGATATAGCGTACATTTCACAAAAAGAATTTGGTTTATTCGCGTAACTTTCGGAACACTTCGCACATGGTCCTTCCCCGCGGCAGATTACCAGCTTTGTCACTGGGTAGACTGGTCAGGGGCTGCTTGATGCAGACACACCTCACACCCTCCATATTTATCCTCTGGAAGGGGAGTCCCAGTAATTTTAATTTGCAGGAATGGTAAACGGCATATACTGCACATGAGTAGGTTTCCAGAATTGCATGCCGATATAATCCAGAAGGAGAGAGATACGTGGGAAGAACACGAAGTGTAAGGCAAGACAAATTTTAATGCTTTTGGAAGCGGGAACAACCCTTGTGCGCCAATTGCATGAGTTGGAAGAAGAAGTTGATTCTAAATGGTTCTGACGCTGATGTATAACACTCAGAATTGCTGGGATTTTTAACTTCTTACATCGTCCGGTATTCTAGAAACTAGAGAACACAACGTTTCGGAGACTGGATATGTTGCCGTCCTCAGGTTTGGGGGGAAGAAAGCTGAATCTGACAGGATTATCTAGTGATTAATTTTAGCTCTTTCTAAGAGACCCAACTGGGGGCCGCGCCATAGCTCAATCGGTTAGTAGTTGGGCTTCCCACCGCGGCGGCCATGGTTCGATCCCGGGTCTGGTCAAGTGGGATTTGTGGTGGACAACATGGCGCTGGGGAACGTTGTGTTCTCTAGTTTCTAGAATACAGGACGATGGAAAAGTCCAAATCCCTAGTAATTCGGAGGAGTTGAATTTGTCTGGTCCTTGGTCGCAACCTCTGTTCTGGAAGGGTAGGTACAGAGTTCCTCTTACTGAGCAGTCTTCCAGCCTGCACAAGAAATTAGTATACACGAGTCCCCTGTCGCAGCGTGAAACATGTGGGTGGTCGGCACAAACCTTTCATAAAGCACATTGTATTTTCCCTGTCTCCAATACATATGTCCCCAACATAAACAGTCACGTTGTTTATGTTCCATTCGGAACTTTTGTAAACCCATTAAATGGAGCTTAGGAAGCAGAATTTGAAGGAAGAACAGTACGTTTAGGCCGTATGAGTGATGTGTAGGAATTACCTCTGTCAGAATTAAATTCATTGACCGATCTCTGTGGAAACTTTTCACAGACTCCTGCCTCTTAAGACAATAATATCTCTGGTTCAGTAGCCAGTTTGATCCACTTCCCGAGGAGCTATACCGGTTGTAAGTAGTTAGAACAGCGATTCTTGATGGATGGCCCCAGATACATATTTTCGTAATGAAATATGTCCGAAGTAACCGTATGTTAGATAAAGTTCCTTTCTAATCATACGATTTCTAGTTTTCTGCATACCATGAAAAATATACGGGGAAGGATTACCTTTGTCAGGTGCAGGGCTTTGCGCTTCACGAGTTGTTATAGGTACTGATATCAAGTCGGAATTCTGAACTAATTAGGACACGGCGAAGTTTTATTCATCTCCTGAGTATGGGGCACGCGGTAGCGTAGTTGGTTGAGGGGCTATGCTACAAGCCGGAAGGTCGCGGGTTCAAGTCCCGATGAGGTCATTGAATTTTTATCAGTTGACCTAATCCTTCCAGCCGCACTAGGCCCTGGGGTTTACTCAGCCTCTAACAGAAATGAGTACCAGAAATGAATTAAATTATTTTCTTGGGGAGTAAAGCGCGGCCGGCGCGTAAGGCTGACAACCTTACCGTCATCTATGAGCCGATTGTCTAGATAATGTGGGACCCTCAACGTCTCACAACCCTATGGGCCTTCACGGCCTGGTACAGGGTTAGCTTTACTTACTTTACTTTATCTCCTGAGTATAAATCCAATGCCCCCCCCCAAAAAAAGGTTTATATAGAACTTTAGTAAAACAAGGTAAAATTTTCCTTATCTTTAATTAAGCACCATACCTTGAGGATGGTGCAGTGGAGGTATAGCTGCAACCTTTTTAACCTCCGCATTAGATGGAGGTGAGTGTTCGGCTTCACGCCACGACCGTTTTACCCCTTAGAAAATAGCTGCTGGTACCCACTGGACAGGAAGCTGGGTGGGTCTCAGAGCCGGTCTGGACACTGTGGTGAAGAGAAAAGTCTTGCCCATGCCGGAAACCGGACTGGACCTTCCAGTCCCTTAACCCGTCGCTATACCGACTGAGGTATCGCGGCTCGTTGTGAAGCTGCAGTGCAAGAATGAAATTAAAACAAAAAGTTCTGGGAAGAACTAATTACCTATATTCCTTTCATACGACAAAGTCCGCATCGAAAACGACGCGTTCAAAAATGAATCTGTTGTTGAGTGTGTATCCGTTGCTGCGGAATCGTGTTTATCTAGCCGTTGGTAGTAACGGTAGGGGGGATAGACACATATTCGTAGAGACACCGTGACCCTGCGAGTCTTAAGAGGCGACAAAAAGGAAGTCTCAAATCTGAGACAGTAAAATATGGTCTCGAGTCCCAAGGGACTCAGACCCGAAAAAGACTGCACTGGCAAGGGCCAGCAGCATATACAAAAGGCAGACCCGTCCTCTCGTCAGAGAGGGCGCCCCACAAAAACAAGACCGTAAATGCCAAACTAATAAATATCTGGTCATGAGCCCCAGATGGAGCGCGACACCAAGACTTACTGACTGACTGACTGTCGGTCGCAATGTGACTTGGACTTGGACTTTGACTTGGCGATTTCATAAGCCTCCTTCTCTTCTTTCAGAAAGGGAAAGTAGGGTACAGTTGAGAAGTAACGACGTTCGTTAGTCGTTTTTTTTTCGTCATGAAGAAAGGGTGCTGAGACCGTACACAGTTTTTGGCTCTGAAGCCGTTCATTAACTCCTCTTTATTTTGCATCCTCTTCCAAGTTTCAGTGTACTTGAAACTGTGTGGGTTGCCTACCTCTTTCAGTTGTCTGGGCACTCTACTCGGTAGCCCATAATTGTTAACGACAGTGCAAATTAAATTTCTAGGATCTAACACGCGACTTTATAAACATATGTAACATTGAAGATTCAAATATAAATATACATATATATGCTATTTAAGAACGTATGCTAATGTGTTAACGAATCGAACCCGGGACCTTTGGATCTGTAGCCCGGAACGCTGACCACTAGACCACAGTGGCGGTCCTACATGAAAGTAAATTGCTATCGTCCTGTTTCGGACGCTTAACTCTGAAATAAAAGGACCTTCGGAGCCCATTAGTTAGGCGGCTGGTAGGCGGTCCTGATAGCGAACAGTAAAGCCTTATTATTATTATTTGTTGCAGAGCTTTTTCGTGTTTTATCCCTGTAGCTTTACAGTTGAACTACCAGATAATTCTCATCTCTGAGGTGCCGGGCTTCGTATTTTAATGTTCATCACAAAAGAGTTGTTTAAATTGATACAGTAATAGCACGAAAAACTTAATATTAAATGAAATGATTATATACCAGCATGTTTGTCGATACGTACCAGTCAGTATATGAAATACAGGTGGAATGTGACTGAGTCCACTTGGTACGTCGGCCACTAGCTGACCTATTGTACCAGCCCCGGATGGTAGATGATGAGTGTGGAGCAGTCAGTGGAATGGGAATTGGCAGGGGAAACCGAAGTACTCAGAGAAAACCTGCCCCAGTGCCATTTTGTCCACCCCAAATCCCATGTGACCTGACCTGAAATTTTAAACTAGTTTCCTTGCCGAAAGGGGGAGAGAGGCAGACAAAAGAAGAGGAAAGTAGAAAGAGATATCAAGGTAGAGGGATGGTTACCAAGAGGAAGGAAGTGATTCGGGGAGGGGGATTTGGTAGAAAAATGTGCCCAATATTTTCATCACCTTAGCTTTGCCATTGTTATGAACATTGTTCGTGAGTAAATGGTTTCAGTTGCCATGCAGTAGCTTTCTTTTGGAGTTTCTTTCTTTCTATTTCGGTCCATTAAAGGAATCTTATTTTTTTCTTCCTTCCACTTTAGGAGACAAAACATCAGAAAAGCGCTTGCATGTGCAGTTTGAAGCGAACAACAAAAACGCAACATGATCCTTGTGTATTACATGCATTGTTGAAATGCCATTGAACCTGAACATTACCGCTGTAAAATGGGACGTGTTCAACATACTGTTCTGTTTATGATTCAATTGTTTAACTGTACACCTGCTGCCAGTGTAAGGTAACAGTGGCCAACAACTTCTTGCTCCAATCGGAAAGGTCATGTTTTAAAATCGCAGTTTGTGTTTTTCTTTCACTCCCGCCAGATGGCTGACGAAACAGAAATCTGACCAGTGCTGTCTTCTGGAATGTAATACACTGAAGCATATATGACATAAACACCGTCCCAAGTGCAACAATTTATTGTAGTTCTTTTGTCTTACCCTCTTCTGCACTATATGTTTCGGCCGTAAATGGCCATCATCAGGTTATGCACTCACGTAGCATATTCTTGCCGCCTGCCTAATACTAATTTCTTGCTTTACTTATCTTCGACCCTGAGAATGGAAGTAGTACGTTCCTCCGAAACATCAGTGGACTTTCATCGGACTACAGGATGCTGCATCCTAGGACGCAGTACCGTTCATAGTCACTTCTGAGGAATGTCAAACTCAGTGAATTCTCAGGCTTTAAGACTTCCTGAAAGCAGATTATGTTATAACCTATTCGGAGCCGCCCATCCAAACAAATTTCCTGAAGGATGAGGTTTGCAGTACGTGCACATACACGTTCTACTGAACCACAATCGGATCAGTGATACAAACACAAAAATAGAACCGCAAATCCAATACAACTCAGTTCTGAAAGACCTGCCAGGGAACTGTCGGAACCTAGAGGAGTACTTGAACTAATACAGGAACAGGACTTTATTGTAAGAAAAAGACCGTGTAACATTACACAGGAAGAAATTCTTGCGATTGGAAATGCCATCCGTTCACAGGCGCGTATTCCAGGAAAAAAAAAAAACACACACACACTTTCAATCTTCAATTAATTTTATTTTGACTGCAAAAAATTGAATCTCTTGAACAGATACTGATGTATAGTTGTTAACTATCTGCATTTAGAACTATCTTTGTGTATACTCTCGAACACTGAGAAAGCGATTTCCAGTTCCTCTAGGAGAATTTACGTCCACATATTTCAGTGTTTTGTCTTCTTTCAGTGATCGAATCCCCCACACCCCCAACCAGTATTTCCTACCAGATACATAAACGGTTCATTATTTCAAAATTGATTCTGATTCATGATAACATAAGAAAAACTGCCTTTACACTTCATAGTATAAATTTATGTAGAATGATCATAGGATTTCTTTAAACATCGAAACGAATACAATTATAAAAGACAAATCAAATTCATCGAAACGAATATTTAAGTGATTAATCATGGTTGCATTTTCCTTCCAAACACAATTTTTCTTAACTTATTTAATGTTAATTTAAAACATTAATAGGGAATTAGCAGAAATTGAACAGGCTAAACACCTACTGAAAACGGTCACATAATTGTCCAAGCCGCAAGAGTTTTATTTTGGTAACAGATTTGCAGAATGTCTCCACAAGGCTGTTAATTATAATTTAAAAACTTTTAAAAAGAACATAACAGGTGATTCAAAACCTGTTAATGACGTAGATAATGAAACCAACAATTTTGAAAAACGTTTCAACCCAAAACACATTCCTGGCTCTAAAGTAATAGAGGATGCAGTTTTCTTTCCGCTTCGAGTAGTGTAGTAACGGTTCGGTTCCCAGCTGGGCTCCACTATCCTGACTGCCTTGCTCGGAAGTTTCAAATTCCGGGATAGTAAGTTACAAGTCACAACAAGTTTATTTCAGTTCTCTCCTGTCATTGGACCAGTTTGTATAGCGGTAATTCTCTGAACCTTTCTTTGAGATGCACCCGGTTCGAATATCAGCCAGAGTACCAGCTACTTTATCCCAAGATGTTTATACTCGTAGTTTTCGTCAGTCTGTTGAAGCGAATGCCGAATCGCTTCTTTAATAAACCGCCCGAATGTGTCCTTACATGTCCTTAGGTAATCATCTTCCTGTCGCGTTTGACTCATATATTCGGCCGCTGAACAACTTAAGTCTCAACCAATGCATCTGTCTCCAGGCTCATCATACATAGACCAGACTGTATCAGATGTTATGTAGGTCAGTTTACATAATTTGTACACCACCATTATAGGCCTATAACTTAAGATAAGAACACTTAAAAAAAGTTGATTTTGTCATAATGAGAGAAAAAATATACGAGAAAGTATATTTTTTTAAAGAATAAGCTATTTTGAATTCTAAAGGCGCGTCCACATTACTCGTGCTCGTGTGACTCGCTATGCTCGCGAGTAATGTGGACGATATGACAGATCACGAGACAAGCAATTTTTAAATTTTAAATTTAAAAACTATAGTCAATAAATTAAAATACGACTACAGCCTATACACACTACGAGTAAATATACGGATCCTCACGCGCCGAGGCCTGGCGAGCAACTGAAGTAGTGTGGACGACGATTTACGAGCACAAGTAAAAACCAGACGAGTCTCCCGACGAGCACGAGTAATGTAGACGCGCCTTAAGACAGATTAATGTATTCAAATCCGATTCTGTTACAGAACAGTACTGGCCTCATGAACTGAATTTCAGGTCGTCCAGTACGAATTTGTAGTATCGTATCCTAATGAACAAGAATTTTGTTAGTAACGGTTTTATTTTAACGTAATAGCCTTTTAAAGATCCTGCAACTTTTAATGAAACTAATTAACGTAAACGAATAATAATAGCTGTTTTACGTAAGAAAGGATGAGCGACTGTTGTTGCAATAAACGTCTTATGTCGTTTTGAAGTCTGAAAGGTTTAGAACGGACGTCTCTTAATCTCGCTTTTCGTTTACCTTGCTCACTAGAGCAGGAAATAAATCCGTTTGTTTTTGTGACCACTTGAGTTGGAAAGAGGCAGAAGTGGCTGGGAGGGAGGACTGCCGCTACTTCTTTTGTTCGTTGTTTCACCGTCCGCAGAAAGACCGACAATTAAGCCTCGTGTCCTGACGTGTAAGCCTTCCTCGACACTTTGGCGAGACGCGGATACCACGTATCGAGCGATATTCGTGCTCCTAGGAGTGGCCAGAGTAAAAACAGAACAATTACATGACATAATACCTTCAGAGTTTCTTGAACGGGAGCTAAACACTTTCAAGAATTAACATATCAAAAAGACATTAAGACGAACTAAAATCATGGATGAATAATTATGGACATTATGAAGAAAACTCTCTTCACGTGTTTTCTTTACCACGTCCAGTCCATTAAAAACTGTGAGAGTCGTTCCTGGGAGGTAAAGTTCTCGATAGTGGAGCTGTCCGTTTTCATATACCATTCAGGGATAGAACGCTAATCAAGTGGCTTAGAGCAAGAAGGTCTGAAGTGGAAAGTTTAAGGAGTCGTTACTGTTTAAAGCAAGACAAAGGCGTACCAGGAATAAGGATTCTTAACGAATTATTTTCGAAAATCTGTTCAAAGTGTCGTCCACCTGCGACTCGAATGCGCGTTTTCGAATTTCATATTGTCGTGACGCCTCTACAGGGTTGAAGGGTAAGCCAAGCAGGAAGCAAGCAGAACCTTCAGCTCTGAAGATGGGAACGAAATGTTCCTTCGAAATTTTGGTTGACTTTCAATGGACTACACGACGTTATATCCCAGAAACTAGAAAATTTTACATATATCTGTTGTTATTCTCAGTTGCATATTAACTCAAAATTTAATTTACAGAAAAACGAAATTATTCTATATTTGGTTTCAAAAGGGGGCAAATAAATTTCCATTCCTTTGACACTGTTTGATAAAAATGTACCCGAAGTGAAAAGGAATAATCGTAAAATGTCTCTTCATTTTAGAATTTTCCTGCGAAAGCATTCGTTATTCGCTTTCTTGGGATATTTTTTTTTCTGTATAATCGTTTAATTCGAGTTGTATCAATATATTGTACCTCCTCTTGACTTGCTTTTACGGATATTATTTTGGTATTTGTGCTGAAAATCAGAATTATAAAGACAGCAGAGACAGCCATTGCAATGGAACGGCTCTGCAATCATGCCTGTTGCTAGGCAACAGCTTCATAAGCACGCAACAATACCAGAACTGTCGCTAAGTAACTTGCCTGTGCAACAGTGGAGGAACCGTTGGAAGTGGTGCTTTGTGTGCGGTATGTGCCGAGGCTATATAACGAGAACCAGCTGTCGTTAAGGAAGAGTCTGTGGTCGTGATCCTCAAAGGGTTTGGCAGCAAGACGAAGTAATGGGCGGTAAACCGCCAGTCATAGAGTAACTCTGACTATGACAGAAGATTCTTGAGACGGCAGTTAGAAGTATAGAAGGTTGTTGTGAGATAGACGCCGGCCTGCGAGGACGTGAGCCCGGGAGCAGGGGAACGTCCACTGTTGGAAGACGTTACCAAACAGAGCAGTGAAGACCGTGACTGGGAACTCTAGTCTGTGTGTGATAGGATATGTAAAATGTAGTCACGAGTTGTCTGTTAAAATGTCCGTCTATAATCGCTCTATCACGTGGCATTATGAATAAATACTACATTCCATTTCTTAATGCTGTTACCTGCCTTTGATGTTTTTACCACAGGAAAGCATTCAATATTACGCGTCTCTAATAAAATCTTAGTGAAAATTCAAACACAGAATCATTCTTATATATCATAATATTCAGATTATTAAAACTGAAATTAGTAACAGTATATCTTTGACACCACTTTGTGATAAATCCTGTAAATTCCAACCAGGTAGCTTTTGGTTGTACATTACAAACATCAAATAGTTATCTAGCAATGAAACATTAGTGGATGTAATCGTTTTGTGCATCATTAAACCATATAGTGGTTCTAGCAACAAGAACAGAGAGGACTACAGAACGACAGGAAACATAGGGGGGAAATAAAGCATCTTATATTACAGGATATCAAGGGTTAAGTTGTTCAGTTGTTGCTCTTTCCGTGTGTTAGATGCATGATTATTAAACAGGTGACTATTATGTAAGATTTGAAGTTTTCACGGCGGTGACTATTAAGACTGTCGTCTTCTTGGACGGCAGCCACCCACTCACGTTGGTTCATCGCTCGCGGATTTTTCTATCCTGAAGATGGAGGCGATATAGTCTTTCGAAACTTCGGTTCACACAAGATCTACACGGAGGCATAACCCAGAAGACAGCATTCTTCAGGTGGCTGTTACCTTACATATTCATAATGGACTTTCATTTAATGTTCAATGTGATATCAACTAACATTTGTCTACAATATGCTTTAGTATTCACATAGAGGGATAATGTTACATGAATTAATCCGAATTCCGCAATCATGAAATCGTCCGTGCAGATATTCAAGTAGATCTACACTTCATAAAGATGCAATATGTGTGGTAGCAAAATGTTCCTGCTGAAATCTGAAAAAAAACAAAAGGACTGTGAGGAACAGCACGCAAGAGGGGCAACGTAGAGTGCAGAAGGAGAATCTCCATACAAAAAGGACTGCCGCCTTGTTCCGAACTTTTTGCTACTTTGTGTACACATAGAAATGGTTTACGGTTGAGCAGAAAAGCGTGATGCGTTCAAATTGCAACCTCAGGTTTCAGTCGAACAATTCACTTTTCGATATATTCAGAAGTGGGAGAAAGTTTTTAGCTCTGTTATTACTAGAGCCTTACTGGCAGGTATTTTTTTATTGCTAGTGGGGTGGGACTAAGTCCCTTGTACTGCGGCCACTTCTGGCCTATTGTACCAGCCCCAGATGATAGGTGAGATATTGTGGAGCAATTGATGGAATGTAGATTGGCAGGGGAAACCGAAGTACTCGGAGAAAACCCGCCCCAGTGCCACTTTGTCTACCGCAAATCCCGCTTCACCAGACCGGATCGAACCCGGGCCGCAGCGGTGGGAAGCCAGCGACTAACCTCTTGAGCTATGACGCGGCCTTACTAGCAGGTAACTTCTTATATTATTTTAATACATTTTTATCGATCATGTTATTGTTTCTTGCATTCAGATCTACAGTAGTTCATTTTGTATGTGTTTATTCTAATAGCAATCCCTTAGAGGCTCTAAACACTTTAATTTTTTCTTTAAGTATTGTACATAGTCTTAAATATGAAGTTGAAATTTATTTTGGCATGCATTGTTAATAAGCAATAATTTCTGACAAGGAAGACTGTGGTGCGTGAGTTTCCGTGATTTACAGTATGCCACTAAAATCCAGACTCAGACTTAAGTGTCATTAAATATATTCTATTTATTTTCAGGTTTACTGCAGGTATGAACAGGCTTGCGAGTAAAATGAATACAGAGGGACGCAAAACTTGCAAGAGCGATGTTAAATATGTTTGCAAATTGCGGATATTCTGAACTGGACACAATATAACTGATAGGCTTAGAGTAAAAATATGTACTTTAGGGGGAAGCGATAGCGTAGTTGGTTGAGGAACTATGTTACAAGCCGGAATGTCGCGGGTTCGCATCTCTATGAGGTCATTGGAATTTTTTCAAATGACCTAATTCTTCCAGCCGCACTATGGCCCTGGGGTCAACTCAGCCTCTAACAAAAATGAGTACCAGAAATCTTCCTGGGGTGTAAAGGGCGGCAGGCGCGTAAGGCTGACAAACTTACCGCCACCTGAGAGCCGATTGTCTAGAAAATGTGGGAACCTCGACGTCTCACAACCCTATTGGCCTTCACTGCCTGTTACAGGGATAGCTTTACCTTACCTTTTACCTTTACCTTAATTTGGTACAGGAAGCGGACTTCCTTAAGATTTGGGCTGAAATGGAAGAATAATTTTAAAATGGGCATTAAATTAATAGTGCTTAAGTACTGTGATTTCGATAATTTCATCTTATCGGTAAAATAGACCTATCCGTTGCCTTTATATATACTTAATTAAACAAGCATTTTAATATTACTTCTATTTCAGGACACTGCTTTTTATATGAGCAACTCATTCAAACCAATGTGAAAGTCTCTGTGAATATAAAAATATGGGTCACGGAAGCATTTATGAGAGTTAGTTTAGGGTGACACGCTGCACTGTTTGAAAACCTCTTGACTGACTGATGTGTTCAACTAGAGGAACTCGTAAATGACGGAGTGTTTCCGCTCCAAACTTTTTTTCTTCCTTCTCCATTTGCAGTGATGGTAGAAGGGGAGCCTTGATTGGCGTACAAGGTCCCCAGATAGTGAGATGAACCTCTTTCCCCAGATATCCCCAACCATAGTCTCTCCTTGTGGTAGGCAGACATCTTGCGTCTCCCTTGTCTTGCCTTGCTGCCAGCGAATAAATAGTGTTGAAGCTTTCCGCTAGGGTTCGTGATTGTGTTTGTGTTCTAACACACGGAAGAAGATAAAGAGTGGGTGGGTTCAAGCTTCCTCCTCTCAACCCCCAAACCCACACATACTCCATGTCTTCTCTCTCCCTTTAAGTTTTCCACTAGAAATGTTTCTTTGATGATACTGGGGCGGTTTTACTGGCGTTTCAAACTATTTGCTTTTTGTGGTCATGTTTGAAGTTATCGGCACAAGAAAATCTCTCGTCTTTTATTGTAGCATTCTCTGCTTCTTCTTCTTCTTCTTCTTCTTCTTCCTAAAGATAGGCTAATCAAAGATTTTATTGGATTGGTTGTGGCCGGTGTTAGTTTGTTATCGCTTGTCAGTACGTGTAATCAGCTTCGGAATTGTTAATATCATTTGTATACAAATTTAATGTAATATAAGGGTGTGGGTTTGTTAATGGGGCGCATGTAAACGAGACCCTTAACAGGAGAATCTACGTTGTGCCTTTATTGCCTCAGGAGCACTGACACGCCCCCTTACGTATTTCTTGATGTTTTCCTTTCTTTAGTCGAAAATTTACCGATCTAGAGATCCCATAACATGCAAAATAGGGCCCTTTTACATTCGTGAGTGTGGTCTTATCTGCCTCGTTTAGTACGAGTGAGGTAGAACATGGTAAGTTGCAGATCACAATGATAATTACAGCAAAGAATCTAATCCAGCAGGCGAGATTTCGATTTAGAATGCAGGTAGCATTCGTTCTTTTGATTTTCTTAACAGTTCGCCACGGATCATCTTCCTCGAATCTCTCTTGATGCTTTATAACCTGGGAATTTGGAATTTACTTACTTATGGAGCTGATCCCTTCTTGAGGAGCCGCCAAATCTGCAGCTACTCAATTTTCCAGCATTTTATGGAACCCGAAGGTTCATTACCGTGTTCACAAGAGCACCTCCACTGGTCACTATCCTAAACGAGATCAATCCAATCCATACCATCCAATCCTATCTCTCTAAGATCTAGTTTAATATTGTTCACCCACCTACGCGTTGGTCTTCCCAGTGATCTCTTTCCTTCTGGATTTCCAACCAGTATCCTATATGCCTTCATCTTTTCCCCCATTCGTGCTACACGACGTGCTCACCTCATCCTCCTGACTTGATCATTAGGGAATTTGGAATAGCAATGTTAAATAGAAGAGCAATCAATCGGCCACCCTTCGCTTTTCATTTCCAATTAACCCCAGCGTTTCCCCTGTCCCAAGTTTACCAACCTGTAACTTTGTGTTTGCTTGTGTATAACCTCTTTTATCCTTTTGTTTCTGTTCCAGTAAATAGTAATTCTTTCCTGTTTGTGTCAGTTACATTCATTGGCCAGAGTTTACTTTTGTGTTCAGGTGCTTCTCTTTTCTAACCTCACAGACAGGGAGAAGGAACGTGGGGGGTGTGGGATCCACTTGTTATGTGTATCTGCTAAGTGTGTAGTAATTGGAGTCGCGAGCTTTGTCCTGATATGAGAGGCGCCTCTGTGGCCTCAACCTCTTTCTCTCCTGAAAGTTGTGAACGTTCTCCCCTCCCTTGTTCAGGCTGTCAAATGTAGCGACACGACTTTGTAATGTCCAAAGCAGAAACTCCAGATATTTTATTCGCAGTGAAACATATACTGTATACTTCATAGAAGGGAATTATCACAGTGACTTCAGTGTGTACGTTTGCCATGAATCCGTTACACCGACCACGTGACACCCTCTATCCGCAAAACTTGACACTAACTTCGTCGACAAGCGGCGGTCGCTCGGTCGGTATAGTTCGCTTGTGGACTAAAGACTACGGAGAAATTACTTTTGTAATGAGCTGTTGCTAAGCATGAAGTAAGATATATGCAAGCGGCCTCCGTAGTCTAGGGGTAACGTTCCCACCTCATGACTCAAGGTACGCGGGTTCAAACCCGGCGGAGGTCGTGAAATTTTTAAGGGCGGAAAAATTCAGGGAACAGGTCCTCCGGGAGGTACTTTAAGCCGCCCAAAGTAGTTTCCAATGCCTCCGGTAGATGGGGAAGTATTAGGTACCACTGCCAGAGGAGGGGCGACCTCTCTGACTGAAAGGGACTAACTGTTAGATACCACTGCCAGTACAGGATCGGAACCTCGCTGGCAGAAAGGGGCTGATAGCGAGCACCAGTACCGGTAGGGGATGGAGACTGTAGAAATTAAAAGGGGGACGTACAATAGACTCAGTCGCGGTGCATGGGGAAACCCGCCCCCTCAATACTGAATAACTGAACTCTAGCAGAATAGTTGGAGTTGTAAACCTAACATATTGACAAGCAGATTGCATACGTGACCGAAATTACGAAAATCTAGTAATGTATTCAGTGACTGAGAACAATTAGAAGAGCGGAAGTAGGTGATCCATGTAGCATGGTTGTAGCTGAGAATAAATGCCACAAGGAAGAGACATGCGTTGTGGCACATGAAGACGGGAGGGAACAGAATCATTGGTTTGTGAATGAGAGGGAAAGAGGCGGCAGGAAACTTGAAAATGTAAAACAGTTAAAATACATTAATATTTGAAGTAACATTTTAGTTTCAACAGACAAATATTTGGAAGGAAATGTTAAAAACAGATACCGTGTATTAAAATATATGTTTATGTCGTTAAAAATAATGTACACAAGTGACGGATGCTAATCCATGATTTATAAAATACGGCTTCATGGTGAATATATAAATAACACTAAAACCTTATAAAAGGTTATCAACTTCGTCCAGTGTGATTGATATATTTTTCTTTCTTTCCTTTTCAATCTTTCATCCTTGACATGTTTTGGTCTGAGAGTCCGTCTTCAGAAGGATATATCAATACAAGCGGAAACTACTATTACAATGTGATTGGTCAATAAAAAAGACATTTATCAATCACACTGGGTGGAGTTGATAACCTTATATAATATTGCTCGTGTGACGGACCAGGATGAACCAAATCAAAAACATTGAAACCATTAACAAATCTCATTGTACTTGAACGTTCTGGACTATATAGGTTTATGTATACATTGAAATCACAGGGTATAAACGGTTCTAAAATTTTAAATTGAAGGATAGATTTGAAAGAGGCGTACTGGATAACTCATGGCCATTTGGAATCAGCTGGTCTGAGGCTTCATTCGTTGTCGAACTTTACGATAATTATTCGTAGGTTGTGTCACTAGAAAATAAATGTTTACATTATATAATCAGTTCCCTCGACATAATAAGAGCCTGTCTTAAGCAGTCGTTAGATACTGAAACATTAAATAAAATCCTAGCTGTAACGAAGTCTAGAGATCAATACAGAAGCCATACCCAGCCCTGCACGAGCCAACATCTCTCGACATCTTCCTGGTCGTTTTAGTAATATTATATCCAGGCTCCTTCTCCGAAGTAATCTTTCTTCTATTACGTATCAAAACGGTTTTGCGCCTTTCGTACTCCAAGTCCCCCCATTTCAATATACCCCGTGTTCTTTAGTCCGCAAGCGAACTATACCGACCGAGCGACCGTCGCTTGTCAGCGAAGTTAGTGTCAACTTTTGCGGATAGAGGGTGTTGCGTGCTCAGCGCAATAAGATTCCCACAGCCGTTAATCTCGGTTTTCTAGAACGGAGCCGCTACTTTTCCATTCAAGTAGCTCCTCAATTATCCTCGCGATGCTGAGTGGACCCCGTTCCAGACCCACTACTTCTCAGAAAATGCAGTTTCAGTTAATAACCTCCGAAATATAGCAGACTAATTTGTTTATAAAATGTATTAATGTTTTTGTAATAGCTATGATTATTGTAACATGACGCCTGAAAGCCGGAAGTATATAGTCAGAAAAACACAGCAGAGACTTTTGTTGCTAACAACGGCTGAAACACGTTTCCGTGGCAAAGAATAGGCTTGTATAAATCAACGCGTTTCGTGGCGACAGAGAATAACAGAGGAATTAACTGTCCGACTGGGTGTTCTGTATTCGGTCGCATGAAGTTAGTTCAGCCCGGAGATTTAGGCACCCAGAGCGACACATTTCGAGAGAACAGAGACCCAGAGAGAGAATTTGAGAGGTAAGCAACGACTAAGCAAGCAGACGTTGAAGGCGTTATTTTATGCGTTATATTTGCAGTAATTACACAGTTTTATAATTAATTGCAGCTACAACTGTGAGTATCCAATGAATCCAATCGCCAAATCTAGAACCCACAATTATTTGTCACGCCTACCGTTTATATGTGACATACATATAGATTGGTAAAGTGATTCGAGGTTTTACAGTTCAAAAAAGTGATCGTGACCTATTTAAAACGACTAACGAAAGTACATGAAATACCAGCTGTGTTACATATTAGTCTAATTACTTTAAAACATAGTTTCGTAAGACTGTAAATAGTGTAGTAGGTAAAATGTTTTGCTTGTACCAGAAAGAAACAACTTCAGCCTTGCGTCCAACAGAAGTTCGTATCCTAGTTTCAGTAGTTTTGGTAAAAGATTCATGTAGTCTGTGTTTACATCTGGATTTATCTTCTGTTTCGGCGAGACCAAGACCATGTTACCGTTTAATGGTGCAGATGAGGTTTATGCTGCAGATGTAGTTCGCTGAACGAGAATCAATACCAACAATAGTAATCGTGTCGCTTTGTTATATGTTATGCTTTGTTGCACATGAAGAAACATTTACGTATTAAAGAGGTTGTTAACCGTATTCTCTTTCTTGCCTCACCTTTTCTTTATTTTTTTTTTTTTAGTTATCTAACGACCGTGTCGCTATCCAGACTGTATAGCTTCGATGATGGGATGATTAATGAACATGGCGCAGTGATGTAATATGCATTGACAGGAGAAACCGAAGTACTCGGAGAAAACCTACCCCACTGCTACTTTGTCCACCAAAAATCACATATGATTTGACCTGGGATGAAATAACTGTCTCAGCTTTTGTATTGCCTTCCTTTCTCACGAATTTATTACTTACAGATGAGTTACAGTACGGGATAAGTGTGGAAGTTTCAAGTGTAGCTTCTTTTTATTGCTATTGGGGGGATGGTATGGATTGGATAGATCTGGCTCAGGATAGGGACCAATGGAGGGTTATTGTGAACACGGCAGTGAACCTTCGGGTTCTATAAAATGCTGGGAAATTCTTGAGTAGCTGCAGAATTGGCGGCTCCTCCAGAAGGGCTCAGCTCCATGAGTAAGTAAGTAAGTGGGGTGGGACTAAGTCCCTTGTACTGCGGCCACTTATGGCCTATTGTGCCAGCCCCAGATGATAGGTGAGGGTGATTGTGGAGCAGTTGGTGGAATGAAGATTGGCAGGGGAAACCGAATTACTCGGAGAAAACCTGCCCCAACGCCACTTTGCCCACCACAAATCCCACTTGACCAGACCCGGGGTCGAACCCGGGCCGCCGCGGTGGGAAGCCAGCCACTATCGATTGTAGCTTAGTTCTACCGTACACTACTTCATGCTTTATCTCCAATCTACCGTGTGTAGCAACGAAATTCCTGTGTGTGGATTTTAGAATGTGCCTTTCCTACCGCAGTTTATATAGCTACATGGCGCTCGGTGAGAAAATAAGGATAGTTTCCCTTTAAATTTCCCAGCCACCCAATAACTATGGCTGTGCTTGCTCTGAGGCTTAGGAATCCTTCTATCTAGTCGTATCGTACTTTGGAGGTGGGGTCTTCCGTCAGGCTGAAAACGACAGAATCGTGCAGATCGCTGTTCTTCTGGGCTTAGGACTGAGTATGGGAATATGTGGAGCTTTAATTCCAGTCCGGCCTCCAATCATATGTATTCCACCCCTTATTTATGATATTATGATTCTTTCGTGAGGAATTGTGTGCATACATAATAATGATATCAAAAGACTTCCTTATCTAGTATAAGTGAAAATTACAGTGAAATTAAATTATTATTAATATATTTAGCGCCATGTAGGGACAAAATATGACTCTTTTTTTTTTTAAATTTTATCCTTCTACAGACCGCCTCTGTGGTCTAGTGGTCAGAGTTACTTCCTACAAATCCAGAGGCCTCGGGTTCAGTTCCCGGCGCTACCAGTTTTTCTGAGAAGTGGTGGGTCTGAAACGGGGTCCACTCAGCCTTGTGAGGATAATTGAGGAGATCTTTCAAGGAAATAGCTGCTCCAGTCTAGAAAACCGAGATTAGCGGCCGTGGGGATCCGTTACGCTGACCACGCGACACCCTCTATCCGCAAAAGTTGGCACTAACTACGCCGACAAGCGGCGATCGCTCGGTCGGTATAGTTCATTTGCAGACTACTGGCCACGGAGTTATTCTCCTTCTACAACTTTAATTTTTTAAACTAAATTTGTGAAAGAAACATTCTATCTTTCCTCATCTATAATTTCTGCCCCAGTTTTATATTTTGTATCAGATGTGTATAGACGTCATCGAGCCAAACCTCAGGCTACCTGTACAACTAGGGTTAGTTAACATCGTACATAATGATTTGTCTTCAGGATTGATGTATATTGTTACTAGCCTCACATTTCCACTAGATGAAAATACTGGTCCTGAATTTCTGAAAGCGACTGAGTAAGTCATCTGTCACTGATTAGAAGGAAAGAGATTGATCGCTGTTCTCTGCCCCACTAGGTTTGTTGTACTCTGCATTATGTGCCATTCCCACAGACTTTGTAACTTCAGAGACGAAATTATTAAACTCTTCCAAGATTCCTCTAAATGAAACTAACATCACTCACTCACTCACTCACTCACTCACTCACTCACTC
>NW_019728504.1:249975-391175 GCF_002891405.2 Cryptotermes secundus | reverse complement strand
ATCAATCAATCAATCAGTCTGTCACTGTCTTGAAATCCCCCCTTTTCAATCTGTGTTAATGTCAATTCTTCAGAAATTCCCTGTTATTAAATCTGAATGGTGAATCACGCTTGCTGCTGAACCAAACCTTTGTTAGATGAACTCAAGATGCATAAGACTACGTTTAGCATCATACTTCACATTGTACATGCTAATAATATAGTATTAGGAGCTGGGATAGCGTAGCCGGTACAGCGACTGGCTACGGGCTGGATAACCGAGGGATCGGAGTTCGATTCCGATAGGGTCATGAATTTTCTCTTCTCCACGTCGTCCAGACCGGCTCTGGGGCCCACCCAACTTTCTATCCAAAAGGTATCGGGGTTTTCCCCGGGGGTAAAACGGCCAGAGCGCGAAGCTGACCAGTCACCTCCAGCTAGTGCCGAGGTCAAAATGTGGATCAATAGATCCACTCCCCCATACACCTTCATGGGACTGTGCTTAATTAGTTAAGTACAGGGACAACTTTATCTTTTTTAAGAATATAGTATTTTTTATTGGAATTTATATTGCATTTTTTACCTTTTTAACGTAATTTTCTTATTTTAAAAAATAAGAGGAGGCTTATGAGATAACCTTGCTGCCTCTCTGTCTGTGTATTCCCCTTAATTTATGAGGCCTATGAAAACACTTTGCTGTCTTCCTGTCATCCCTCCCCCCATAAGCTTTGTTATGAGACTCACGAGATTGCCTTGCTGTCTGTCTGTGTGTGCTCTTAATTTTTTCGTTTTCTATGCGGTCCGTATAGCAAAGTAGGCTATTATTTCTTCCCAGAACTTCTTGTTCGCTGATGTTTCCCTTGCCCATTTCCTATCGTACCACATTTTAACGCTTTCGGATGTGTTTATTAATGTAAGTAGACTCGATGTGGACATTATGAAAATGTGACCACATTTACATGCAGCAGCTTCCAACTTTTTATTTTTACACCTTTCTTCTATTATGATCAAATCCAATTTCTTATTCCGCTCTTTCCCAGGTGTTAATTCCAACGTGAATAAGCCTTCATTCTCCTCCGCTTTCGATTTCATCTGCCTGGTTTACTTCTTAACATAACTTTTGCCTTCTTCTCGTCTACTAAGTTTGTTTTAATGCCGTTGTCATGTTGCGGATTTGTGCACCGCTCTCCTGATAATGGAATTACTCCAGCTATAGGGAAAACTCCTGCAGACGTCCCCAGACATATGAATCTCTGATATTTCTACTGGCCACATAAATCGGAGCCGTCGTCGGCGCTGATGACGGAATTTCCTTCTTCCACTTACCTCAGGATTATGATGGGTCGCGGTACATACGTTGAGATGCCAGGCTAACTTCAGGGCACTGAGATTTAAAAGTGCAAGTACCATGCTCTTCCCCCCCCCCTTGGCACAACAGCCCCAGTGGGCCTAGGCCTACCTCCATGAACTTCTCCGTTCACTTCGGTTTTTCTATATCTTACACATTCGGTGGGACTCCTTGGGCGGGTGATCAGCTCGTACACAAACACAGAAAAACGCACACACACAAACTAAACATCCATGCCCTGAGTGGGATTCGAACCCACGATCGCGGTTTCCAATCGAGCGAAGACAGTACATGCCTTAGACCGCTCGGCTACAGTGACCTGCCGTGCTCTTAGGTAACCGAAATCCCCGTTACGTGGAAACTACAGAAAAACTATATGTTCGCGACATAACCCCAATTCGGGCCTTGGCCTACCTCCATCAAACGCTCTGTTTCTCTTCGGTTTACTAGAATTTAGACATTCGGTAGGACTCCTTGGGCTGGAGCTAAGCTCGTCACAAGGCCTCTACCTGTACACAAACCCAGAAAAACGTACACTCACACACAGACACTGAACTTCCATGCCCTGTGTGGGATTCAAACCCATGATGCCGGCTTCCGAGCGAACGAAGACAGTACATGCCTTAGACCGCTCGGCTACCGTCACCGGCATATCCGGATTAATAATTTTAATTCTCCTAATTAACGACATCATGTGAAGATTACAGTATCCATCCTTTCTTTTATTTCGGAAATTTTGTTTGGTATCGCATATTGACAGCAAGAGTATGAATTCTGCTTCTAGTAAATTCCGTGAAATCTGCCTGCGCAGGCTTAAATGGTCCTAGTTACTAATAACCAAAAGGTTTAGAACCTTTAGCAAAATGAATGGATGTATACAACTGATTAATTACATACAACGTTCTTTTAATGAAACTACTAGAATTGTGTTTTATTTAGAACATATTTAAATTGTTGTGGGTTATGTCCGCCGCGTGAGGTGTATTGTGTACATTAATTTATATTTCATTATTAGTTTAATTCCTATGCCTGCATCACCAAGATATGTTGTTAATTTCTATGAAGCTTTCGTGCTTTGTGGCGCTCTGAATATGTGCGTATTGTGGTTATTGTCATATGGTGGCCCAGCCTTGGTAATGCAGCTCGTAAAACTGGTTGGTAAACCTTACAGAGCGTCAGGTTCAAGACCTAGTTCCTATTTTGTAAGTACGGTACACGTTTTCTGTGGAAGCGAATGTTTATTGTGGTTTGTAAATCGTGAATTACGTAAATAGCAGAGTCTGACTTAACGGTCATCCGGAAATTATATTTGTTGTTGCATATTTTCTATTTTAGTGTTCATATATTCATAGCGGGATTTAAGGGGAAACGACNAGGCTCCCACATTTTGTAGACAGTCGGCTCACAGATGGCGGTGAGTTTGTCAGCCTTACGCGCCGGCCGCTCTGTACCCCCCAGGAAGATTCCTGGTACTCTTTTTGTTAGAGGCTGAGGCGATCACATGGCCATAATGCGGCTGGAAGGATTAGTTCAATTGAAATAATCCACCTCATCGAAACTCGAACCCCCGACCTTCCGGCTTGTAGCATAGTGCCCCAACCAACTACGCTACCACGTTCCCCCAACTTTAGTTTGTATCTTTAGATATTATAAGAAAAAAATATATATAATTTTGTTGTTACTGATAGGCGCCTTACATTTTGATCGCCGCGAGGGCCCCAGTACTGTAAATCCGGTCCTACGTGTTTTCGAAGCTCTATTTGCATATAAATTTATTGGTGTGTGTTGGTTACATAGGAGTGCATATTGATGAAGCTTGTTTGCAGTGGGAAACAGACCCTTGATGAAATTTGATGAAGTCTGGCTTATCTCATTATCTTATTTTTTATCTTTCGTACGGCGTGAAGCTTCAAATCTGATCACTTTAGGCACTTATCTCCAGCTTTCATCGCTTTACGAATTTTATCTCGTTCTAGCACCAGCATTGCATGTACTTTAGAAATCAACGAATCGTAATTCCTGCTTGAAAGTAGCTTGTACATCCAAGCAAACAAAAACACTCCGTGGTTTTAGTTCGCAAGCGAACTATACCGACCGAGCGACCGCCGCTTGTCGGCGATGTTAGTGCCAACTTTAGCGGATTGAGGGTGTCACGTGGTCAGCGCAACGAATTCCTACGGCCGTTAATATCGGGTTTCTACACCGGAGCCGCTATTTCCTTTAAATAGCTCCTCAGTTATCCTCACGAGGCTGAATGGACCCCGTTCAAGACCTACAGCTTGTCACAAAATCTGGTAGCGCCGGGAATCGAACCAGGACCTCTGGATCTGTGGACAGGAACTCTAACCACTAGACCACAGGGGCAGTCGCCTGTACATTCATCAGGTATAAAATAAGTAATCTAAGTTGCCTTCAGATAGCACACTCGTCTAAATAGTTCTTACACCTCGTGTAGTTTAAAGAGTAAGCTAAGCAAGAATCCAGCACGAAACAGGCAACGGTCCAATCTTTAAACACTGAAGATGCAGGCGGAATGAAGAAGAGAGAGCGAACTCTGCTTGCCAACTGCTTCATTCTGGTTTCTTGAACGCGACATTTCCTCCGAAATGTCGGTTGACTTTGAACGGACTACATGGCGTTATGTCCCAGAAGATACAACCCTTTGTAAACTAGGTTGTTAGTGTAAGTTCATGAGTGCAGCAAATCGCAGTCCATTTTACAGTTGATTCTAAATTATTGTCGGAGTTTCCATGGCCTGTAATTTTTAAACCGAAAAAAACAAAAGAAATCTACTCATGTAATATGAAAGTGTAACTCAAAAAAATCTATTACTTTCAGACTCAATACTGAGAATGCTAAATAACTTCAACATGCACGCCATAGGCAGTTTTATTACGGTGTTCCCGGTTTCAAAATTATAGGCCACGGAAATCCCAACAATACCGTATTTACGCATGTATAGGTCGCACATTTTTTGCCAAAAATTCAAGAGGAAAACTGGGGTGCGGCTTATATTCGAAATATTCGAAATCACACTTCATTTTAAAAAAATATATTCATAATTAGTAAAACAGGGTGTAATACTCCTGAAATAATATTCCAAGAAAATTATTTTTTCTATAATTTCTGTCTGAAAATTGTGCTGCGGCCTGTACACGCACGCGGCCTATACATGCATAAATACGGTAATTTAAAATCTCCCTGTCGCGCACAGAAAACGCCGTGTACCCGGTTCGATTCGTTGCCAAGACACCGGATGTCCTGATTGAGGTTCTTCATGGTTTTCCTTAGTCCCTTTAGACAAATGCCAGGATACTAAATCGATTAGGTAACGAGTCCTTCCTACCAGATCTTTTTCAGTCATTCTTCATCTGTTTTCCTGACATTCAATGCTATATGCTCTAGCTACTGACAGCGTCGTAAATTAATCTACAAAACAGAAACGAATCGCGTTGCATTTGCAGCGATAATTAGGGCTGATTCGCCTTTCTAAACGCTACGTATTTAGATGTCATGACCGGTCATGACGACGATGCGTCAGTTCTGTTCCAACCCACACTGATTCCACTCGTCACCAGCAGAGGCATTTGGCGCTCATGCTAGCGAAATTTGTCATACGCCGGCGCACCAGGAATGTATTCGAAGAGTGTTACAGTTTATAATTTGTATATATCTGTATCAAGCGCTAAATATGAGGACGTGTTCACAGTTATAAGGCGGCTCGAAAGAAGTTGCGTCGGTAATAAAAAAAAACTTGCAAATACTCTGAATTTTAATTATGCCTCTTCTTCTCGGCTTCACGACCATTATAGTTTAGCCTTTACCTTCTCTCTGAATTTTACATACAAATTGAAATTATTACATACGCTGTATATTGTTTTAGTGCGAAATGTCTTCATTAACTATCTATCTAAAATTCTATAGTCATTTTATTGGACCTTGGCCGCTTTTTCAGTTTTATACTCCTATACACAGTCGGTATGACTCTTTTGACGGGGATTAAGGCCGTCCCAAGGTCTCTCTCTACCTACAAAAACGGAGATTAAACGGACACAGACATCCAGAAAACATACGTCAAGTGATTGCTACGCAGCCAGTCCATTGGCGCGCTGGATGGACCTACACAAAACACATCATGTGACCGCTAAAGACTGTTGCGGTGACATCATTGCCCATGCGCAAGCTCCACGAACACAAAGAATTCACAACGGAAAATGAAAATTTGCATGTCTGCCCGCTTTTAACAACTCGAGAACCGATGAACGGACATTGATGCGATATGGAATTCGGGGGTATATATCGACACATTCCAATTTTTGTTAAACCCGAACAGCAATAACAAATACTTACTATAGAGATCTACTTTTCTTTGTGCCCACGTACAAGCGTAACTTTGCGTGTAATTCGCTAAATATATGCCGAGCTAGAAATCTTTGGAACAAAAGCTTTACCCATAACTAAAATACTAATTTAACGCTCCATTTACTTTCAGCAAGCGTTTAGATTTCTGAAATAATTATACAAAGGTTTTTAATGCTGTGTGCGCCCCCCACCTGTTTATTGTTTGAGGGAACATCCAATTGAAAAAGTAGAAGTGACGGAGGAAATGCGCTAGACTTGTTACGCTGTGCGCACATTTCATAATGAGTTAATTGAATGCTGTAATTCACTTTCTCTGTGTTCTTCTTTCTATTACCGGTTGTAGTTCTTTTGCTTTCCCTTTTCTCATTTCTTTATTAAAGTTTTGTCCTTTTTAATGGAATTGGAAGTGGGCATAATGTGCCCCTTTCACGAAAATACCATCAATGTCTTTTACCGAAGGAAAACCACGACAAAAGAGCAGGCAGAGTAGCCTGCAGGCATCTTTTGAATATAAATTCAGCGAATCGGCTGTTTCATCAAGTGATCTCCTTTAGAGTCACTTATTCATGGAGCTGAGCCCTTCTGGAGGAGCCTCCAATTCTGCAGCTACTCAAGAATTTCCTAGCATTTTATGGAACCCGAAGGTTCATCACCCTGTTCACAAGAGCCTCCGCTGATCCATATCCTGAGCCAGATCAATCCAGTCCATACCATCCCATCCTATCTCTCTGAAATCCATTTTAATATTGTCCACCCACCTACGTCTTGGTCTTCCCAGTGGTCTCTTTCCTTCTGGCTTTCCCACCAATATCCTATACGCATTCCTCGTCTCCCCCATTCGTGCTACATGCCCTGCCTACCTCCTCCTTGACTTGATCATTCTAATTATACTTGGAGAAGAGTACAAGTTATGAAGCTCCTCATTATGCAGTTTTCTGCAACCTCCTATCACTTCATCTCTCTTGGGTCCAAATATACTCAACACCCTGTTTTCAAACACCCTCGGTCTATGTTCCTCCTTTAATGTCAGAGACCAAGTTTCACACCCATACAGAACCACAGACAGTATTTTAATTTTTATGTTTTTGGACATCAGACGAGAAGAGAAAAGCTTCTGGACTGAATGGTAGCAAGCATTACCCGTGTTCAAATTGGGAAAAATATTCGTCGATTCATATTGCTAGTGAACAATACACTTGAAGATAAAAACTGGTTACTGAGATATTTATCAGCCAACTTGAATTGGCCTTGTGGATAATTTGCTGCATTTGCAATTAAGCTTAAGGAGAGAGTCAGATGCGCTGGTTTAGTTAATCAGTGTTTCTAGTAATTTTTCATAATGTCCTAACTTAAATCCTCGACAGAAGCGCTTTGCATGAAAATATATAAGCAAATTTTGTATTAGGGGACTCCCTTTCACAGCCATTGTTGCCCTAAATAAATTTCCCCAGCCTCACATTCTTTGTTTGCCTTTCGCTATAGAACGTTACTAGTTTTGTTTTTAAAATTTGCATAGTGGGGGGTGGAGTCCAGTTGAGTCCACTCGGCATGTCGGCCACTGATTGGCCCATTGTACCTGCCCCGGTTGATTATGATGATGGAAAATTAGGTGTGGGAAGCCGAAGTGCTCGGAGAAAACCTGCCCCAGCACCACTTTGTCCAACACAAAGCCCACTTGACAAGACCCGGGCTCGAACCCGAGCCGCCGCGGTGGGAAGCCAGCGACTAACCGCTTGAACTATGGCACGGCCAGTTTACTTGTTATTTCCTCCGATTCTGTATCAGCGAAATTAACATTTACTTGCAACTGCGTTGATTACATGAACACAATAAGTGTGGTTGAATACATATTCCTTTTTATTTAAAATCGCCTTCTCAACAAACGAAAGATTCTTCAAGCTAGTTCCTTTATATCTGGGGGAATATAACCAAAGATTCCAGAGCTTCTTTCTTCTGAGCTGGAGTTATGTGTTGCATATTCTTACACGATAACTTTCAAGAGAATCGTTGTGCGAAACGAGTAAACTTGACAAGCCTATTCATAACTAACATATATTGTATGCATAACATCCCACCCTCTTGCCATTCCCGTTTGCATTATAACCCTTTGCTTTATATGATGCAGTATTGACAGGCATCAGTTGAATATACATACATCACACAAAGAAAAGACTGTAAATATACTTTGTTCCTCTATACCAATGGGTTGGACAAATTTATCTATCGGAAATTAACGTTAGAAAATCTCAAGATAGATAAATGTAAATTTGGTGCACTAAGTAAATGAAAGTAATTTTTTCTTGAATAAATTATTGATGATTTTTCATGATTCTCTGTATGCAAAAACAAATTCCGTGGCCTGTAGTCCGAAAGCTCACTATACCGACCGAGCGATCGCCACTTGTCGGCGTAGGTAGTGCCAAATTTTGCGGATAGAGGGTGTCACGTGATCAGCGCAACGGATCCCCACTGCAGTTAATCTCGGTTCTCTAGACCGGCGCCGCTATTTCCTTGAAATTGCTCCTCAATTATCCTCACGAGGCTAATTGGACCCCGTTGCAGACACACTACTAAGAAAATCTGATAGCGCTGGGAATCGAACGAGGGACCTGATGATCTATAGGCAGGAACTCTGACCACTAGACCACAGAGGCGATGCACTGAACTTTCATAGCGTGACTGTCGTTGTAACTTATCCGGCGGATAACTCCACAAGCTTCTTTGGAAACCGTACCAAGCCCCGTTTGTTCTTTAGATGTAATAATGTTAGTATCGCCACAGAGTGAGAGAACTTATGAGGAATTGTGGATATGACTCCATATTTGATGTATAAAACCATTTGACTTGCACCTAAATGTACGTTAATAACATACAAAGGGCTGAATATTTTAGACCTACAAATTTAGTTTCTTGAAAGGAGACTTACCTGTTATGCCAAGAAACCTAATATTGTGTAAGATTTGAGGCTTTCACGGCGGTGACTATAAAGAAAGCAGTTTTTTGGGATTTGGCACCGTGTATATGTGGTGTTAACCGACGTTTCGGAGGAACGTATCGCCTCCATCTTCAGGGTAGAAGAAAAAATATAAGAAATCTGCAAGCGAAGAGACCGTGAGAACCGGTAAAAGCTCTTCGCTTACAGATTTCTTATATTTTTTCTTCTACCCTGAAGATGGAGGTGATACGTTCCTCCGAAACGTCGGTTAACACCACATATACACGGTGCTAAATCCCAAAAGACTGCTTTTTTCAAACCTAATATTCTCATGAAGTCACAATATTACTGCTAACGTACTTCTGTGAGTCACTGTCGGTTAATAGACTGAATCATCGTATATAGACCATAAAGTACGGGAGCCTGCAGGTGACGTCAGCTTTTCCAGATTTTAATATGACATGCATTGAAACATATGCGTACACCAGTAAAAGCAACCTAAAATGTCTAAATGACGTAGAAGTTACCTAGAACTAAAAATGTTTAACACAACTGGCAGTTTTCTTTTAGGGAGAGTGGCTGATTGCTGTGTTCCAGTTAAAACCTAAGAAGTTGTTGTAAATGTAACACGTTTAAGTGGCATGAAATTTAGTGAAGAATCCCAGTTTTGAAGTATTTACTTCGAATATCTCAAACACTATTATGAACAGGAAATAGTAATACCTTTATTCCGAAAACTGCTTGAAACTTTATATATTCTTGCTCAAACAAGGTAAAAAAAAAAGTAAAGCTATCCCTCTAACAGGCCGTGTAGACCCATAGGTTTGTGAGACGTCGAGGCTCCCACATTTTCTAGACAGTCGGCTCACAGATGGAGGTAAGGTTGTCAGCCTTACGCGCCGGCCGCCCTTTATGCCCAGGAAGATTCCTGGTACTCATTTCTGTTAGAGGCTGAGTCAACCCCAGGGTCATAGTGCGACTGGAAGGATTAGGTCAATTGGAAAAATTCCAATGACACCAGAAATCAAACCTGCGACCGTCCGGCTTGTATCATAGTGCCTCAACCAACTACGCTACCGCTTGCCTCACAGTGAAGATAGATATCAAAATCTAGAGACGGAAATTTTTTTCCACGATTTTGGGGCATGTTAAAACGGTTATCGCTTCCTACCAATATGCGATATATTTACTATAATAATGGTGATTTTCACACAGTAGCACGTTTGCATGCAACATGTTAACTGTTACACAATCCCTACTATTATACTCGTACATGGGTAAGATACTGTACACTTGTCGCAAGCAAACACGAACTATACGAAATGTTTTTGGACTTTTTCCATCGTCTTGTTGTCTTACTTACTTACTTACTTACTCATGGAGCTGAGCCCTTCTGGAGGAGCTGCCAATTCTGCAGCTACTCAAGAATTTCCCAGCGCTTTATGGAACCCGGAGGTTCATTGTCGTGTTCACAAGAGCCCTCCACTGGTCCCCATCCCGAGCCAGATCAATCCAATCAATAACATTCCATCCTATGTCTCTAAAATCCATTTTAATATTGTCAACCCACCTACGCCTTGGTCTTTCCTGTGGTCTCTTTCCTTCTCGCTTTCCCACCAATATCCTATACGCATTCCTCGTCTCCCCCATTAGTGCTACATGCCCTGCCCACCTCATCCTCCTTGACTTGATCATTCTAATTATACTTGGAGAAGAGTACAAGTCATGAAGCTCCTCATTATGCAGTTTTCTCCAACCTCCTGTCACTTCATACCTCTTCGGTCTAAATATTCTCCTCAACACCCTGTTCTCAAGCACTCAGTCTATGCCCCTCCCTTAATGTCAGAGACCAAGTTTGACACCTATACAGAACCAAGGGCAAAATTATAGTTTTGTATACTCTTAATTTTTATGTTTTTGGACAGCAGATGAAAAGACAGTAGGTTCTGGACTGAATGGTAGCAAGCATTACCCGAGTTCAATCTCCTCTTAATTTCCTCCTGAATCAGGTTTCGATCTGTTATCGTTGTTCCCAAATATCTTAATTGTGCAACATTTTCAAAACATCTGTTTCCTGTCTTTATATCATGAATTTGCCCTGCATTTTGGTGACAAGACAGCTACATATACTTAGTTTTCTCAGTGTTTACTTCTAGACCAACCTATTTACTTGCGTCAATTAAAGTTTGTATGTTTTTCTTTATGGTATCTACATTATCACCCAGTAGATTCACATCATCGGTATAGACCAACAGCTGATGTGTCCGTTTAATTTCAGCCCCACCTGGTTTCCCTGGACCTTCCTGATGATTTATTCTGAAGCAAATTTGAAAAGGAGTGGCGATAGACCATTCTGGATAGGAAATTTATCAGACAAATGTTTACCTACACGGACTTTTCTATACGTTTCGTTTAAACACATTTTAATCAAGTAACAAGTAAATGTGATATATCTTCTTATGTCTTGAAGGCGGTAACTGCCCAGCGGCAGTTCTCATCCATTTAATTTCTGAAGTCTTCTGGCCACTTTTTCGTCAGTCTTCTTGCATTAGCGGGTGGGTTCGATAGTTCTCATGGCCTGTAATCCGGTTTTGGTATTTGTTATCTTGTTTTTTTGATCTCATCCGTTATGAAGGGTATGTTGAGGTCTTCGTGGATGGTTTTTATTTGATACGTACCATGGTGCTCCTCTTATACCTCGTAAGGTTTTCGATTGAAACGTTTGCAGAATTTTGGTATTGGATGGTTTAGCGCACCCCTACAGCTCAATGCCATAGGTCCAGATGGGTCTAATAATTGCTTTATATAATAGGACTTTATTTTCCAGAGACAGCCGTGAATGCTTTCCAATAAGCCAGTTCATCTGTCTCGCCTTAACGTTAATTGTTGTCGTTTCATCTTTATGTGTGTTTGCCATGTTAGTTTGCGATCTAAGTGAAGTCCTGGATATTTTACTTCGGATTTGGTTGGTATAGTAGTATTGTTGATTGTTACTTGCTGGCAGCTAATGCGTCGAGTGGTAAAAGAAATTTGTGCTGATTTGTCATTGTTAGTTTTTATGCGCCATGTTTGTAACCACCGCTGCAGAAAAATAGGTTTTCTTGAAGTCTATGAATAGCTGATGTACTGTCTCATCGTACTCCCATTTTTTCTGTAATAACTGAAAAATGCAAACGATCTGATATGTAGTTGATCTGTTACGCCGAAACCCACACTGATGATCCCGAACGTCTTGTTGTCTAGAAAATAGAGAAAAGACTTTTCGGAAAATTGATCTGTTTCCGTCCTCAGGTGGGGCGAAGACACCTGCTCAGATGGACCCCTTAAAGAGCTAACCTCAGTCACTGATTGAGGACGATGAGAAAAGTCCAGAAGTCAGTAATTATGTATATTATACACCATCGTCAGAACCCTTTAGAATCTATTTACACGAAGTGTGCTTTGAGAAATGTGTGGATTTGAAGAAATTGATGAATTTGTTAAGATAGTTTACTGACTTATTAAGTATTGTCGCGTATCGGGCGTATATCGCGACAAATAACTTCACGCCGTATTTTGTATAGCGAATTTTATTTCACATTCGCACTTACAATCACCCAAATTACAGATTTACGATTACTGCTATCTGCAGTATCACAATTAGTACACTCCAAATGCCAGAATACAACGGACTAGTTGCTGGCTAACTCGGCGGTAGCTCCAGGACTCACTGACTGACTCAGTACAACTACTGTGAATAGCCTTCGCTGCTCCCTATGTAGCCTCGATCGGACAATACGGCCACGTAATAGGCACCCTTGTTGCTAGCTACGCTGTCCGGAGTTGTTGACGGCTGCCTAGTAACCGCGATATCCCTTGGTGACGTCACCGCGTTGACTTGCGTTGCCTAGCGACCAGGATGCTAGGACTCGGCTAACATCGGCTCGCTTCGGCTTCGCTCGGCGCATCACGGCTGGCGGAGGGTGGGGGGGGAGGGGCGTCATTCAGAGCTCAACATGTCACAGTATTTTATGCGGTTGAAATGTAATGTATTATTTTGTTATCCTGTCTCTCTTAACACAGAGGTATGAAAAATTACTTGTAATATAGTATTTTTGAAACCCTGGTAACTGTTAACTGTTCTATATTTCTATGGAACATAATTGAAGTCTGAGTATATCGTAGGGCTTTAGAATTTTGCTACGTTATTACGTTTTAACCAACATTCCTGTGGCATTTTCTGTGCCTTTTGTTTCACGTTTCAGGATGTAAAAACTTCGAACCTCACGAAACCTTTCAAACATCCGTGCAGCCATTTCAGTTCATCTATCATATCTGTAGCAACGTTAGTTGTTAAAGTTTCAGGAAACTGTACTGCGATATTTGATTAGTCGCCTTTGAACCTGGCCAGAGCTCTGGATCAGCGACATTGTCTACTATAAGCATTAGAATGTAGTCGTTAAGCATGGGCAGAACATAGAGAACACATTATATCACCCTGTCCGAAAATGTGTTCTTTTGTGAGAGGCACATTTTTTTATTTCCTTTATTAATGCTTTTATCACATTAATTGTAACTTCAGAACAGTGTAAGCGCCATGAAAGAAATGCAGGAGTAACAAAGCATGCACTTACTTATATGAAAGCGGCCTCCGCAGTCTAGGGGTAACGTTCCCACCTCTTGACTCAAGGTACGCGGGTTCAAACCCGGCGGAGGTCGTGGAATTTTTAAGGGCGGAAAAATTCAGGGAACAAGTCCTTCGGGAGGGACTTTAAGCCGTGGGTCCCGTGTCGTAGCTTTACGGCATGTAAAAGATCCTCATGTCAATTCTCCAGATTTATTAATACCGCTACGATTCGGGAATTGGTTCTGTTTCCGACTTCAGGTGACCAGGATTCACGAAAAAAANCACCTACTTAGTTGGGCCTCTTAGAAAGAGCTAAAGCGCAGCTAAAGAGCGCAGTGATTGACATTAGCTCTTTCTAAGAGGCCCAACTAAGTAGGTGTCTTCCTTCCTTACCTGAAGACGGAAACAGAACCAGTTTCCGAAACGTCGTGTTTTCTATTTCCTAGAATTCCGAACGATGGAAATAGTCAAAAACTCCAGTAATTTTATGAGTTTTTATAATATTAAATAAATTATTTTAAGTAAATACCTCATTCTTCCGGTATTATTGAAGTATGAAACATCCCAGAATCATTATGTAAGTTATTTGAAGTAGAAAGGCCACAAATCTAGCATCTCAGAAGAGAGATATTTCCAATTCACTCTTAATATACATGTTATTAAATGCTGAAAGTAATCTTGTAGTTCCATTATTCAAATTTTTACCTGAAATCTCTCTGCAGGTTATCAACATTTATTCATTTATCTTTAATCTTCTCTAAGACATGCTCCTACCCAAAGCACAATTAATCATATAAAATTACGAAAAATGCACCTGCTCTACAACACATTTGAAAATAATTTGTTTAACAATATAGTATTTCCTTTACCCTGAAGCATAATTGTACACCACAGAATGAAATCTGTGGACGTTTGTGTTCACGGTTACTGCATACGGATTCTCACACTGACCCATGTCATGTCAAAGTTGTTAAAAGACATCGCGTGCAACGGGGGATGTTTTTTCTCAACGATGCCGGGCGTTATAATTGTTTTATTCGGCTGTAAACCCCTGCTGGGAACAAAGAAAGGGTTGGAGCTAGTATGTTTTCTGCTTTTTTCTCTGTAAACATAATTTTATAGGGCTCGAATCGCGTGAGATTTGGGCGTGGACGCCTGACAGTGTTGCGCATACAACCCTAAGGGGACTGAAAGGAAAAAGAGAAGACAGCTTTTCATTTCTTTGGACCACGCATTGTCTTGTGCTAGTCAGTCAGTTCAGCAGTAGAACATTACGTAACCGATCAGCAACTCAAACCAACAGAATATTCATGTCATACCCCAGCACCTAGACTGAGGGTGTTTGAGAACAGGGTGTTGAGGAGAATATTTGGACCGAAGAGAGATGAAGTGACGGGAGGTTGGAGAAAACTGCATAATGAGGAGCTTCATAACTTGTACTCTTCTCCAAGTATAATTAGAGTGATCAAGTCAAGGAGGATTAGATGGGCAGGGCATGTAGTACAAATGGGGGAGAAGAATGCATATAGGATATTGATGGGAACGCCAGAAGGAAAGAACCACAGGGAAGACCAAGGCGTAGGTGGGTGGACAATATTAAAATGGATTTTAGAGAGAATGGATTGATCTGGCGCAGGATAGGGACCACTGGAGGGCTCTTGTGAACCTTCGGGTTCCATGCTGGGAAATTCTTAAGTAGCTGCAGAATTGGCGGCTCCTCAAGAAGGGCTCAGCTCCATGAGTGAGTGAGTAAGTACCTAAGCACCAGTGACAGAATATTTTGTCAGTCTGCTGGTTGTCCGTTTCTTCTCAGTGATGTCTCATAATACGATTGAACTTCAAGTTGTATACCGGAAGTCTGTGGTTCACATCTCGCACAGAGTTGTTTTGGAGATACTCTTAATTTCTTCATAGAAAATCCATGATAACGATTTATCTCCACAGAGTAACGAGACGATGTCTACTCATTTTGTCATTTCTCGCTCTGAGCTGGCATTTCGGAACTTCCTATTAATCGGTCACGTAACTACAAAAAATATAGTAGTGTCCTGGAATAATGGTGTATTTTTTTGTTTCCATTTTTATAGAACTTTAACAACAGAAAACTACAGCACGCAAAGTTGGGTCTACAGAAATATCAAGTTGTTCATCACGTAGGAATTAAGCATGTCCACCGTTAGCGCCAAAACACAATGCACAAGCCAAGCTGATTGGTATAGCGGTAAAACTCCAGACTTGTATCCGGGTGATGCTCGGTTTGAATCTCGGCTGGAATATCAGTTATCCGGAGGTGTTTCTTGGTTGCGCATCTCTTACCGGTAAATTCTGAGATAGTAGTTTGATTAGGCCACGGCCGCTTCCTTCCAAACTCGTTCCAGTACATTATCCAGTACATTCATTGCGCATCTTACACTGATCAATAATTTTACAAATAAATACGTTTGTTATGTTCATAAAAGCAAATAATAATTATAGAACCTGTTCTATTTATAAGATAAAAAGTAAGAAAGGGTAAAATTGTCACTGTGCTTAACTAATTAAGCACTATGCCATGAAGGCGTATAGAGAAGTGGATTTATAGATCCATATTTTCTTGATCTCAGTACTAGTTTGAGGTGAGTGGTCAGCTTCACGCCCCAGCCGCTTCACCCCCGGTTAAAGAACCCCCTGTACCCATTGGATAGGAGACTGGGTGGGCCCTACAGCCGATCTGGACTCTGCGGAGAAAAGAAAATTCTTGACCTTACCAAGACTCGAACTCACGCCCCTCGATCGTCCAACCCGTAGCTAGTCTCTATGCCGACTGTGCTATTTCGGCTACCTTTTAATAAGATAAGAAAACGTAATTTTAAACAGGACTTGCTACACCGCATGCTCCAGTTTCAGAAGGAAAATGTGTCAAAATATCTGAAGATAAGAAATTCATATGTAAAGTGTTTAAATAATCAGAAGCTAAACTTATTTATGAATAACTGAGATCCATAAGACCTCTTTAATTAAAGTCGAAGAACGTTAATTTCGATTGCTTCTGATAGCCTTAGTATTTTTCATACAGTATTTTTTTCTTAACTCTACTTCCTTTGTGTCTTTCTTTTGCTGATTTAAATATGTTTCAATTTGTCTCTCAGCGTCAACTATACAACTCTCTTTTGTGTTCATCTTAGTCCGTTCCCAGCCTCCACGCCCCGTTCACTACGTACTGTATTCATATGCGTGTATTTTTATAGCAAAGTCGCTGGTAATTAATCATTAGGTGTATCATTGAAGGTCTGCCAGATGAGAACAGAACTTATTGAGAGTTCTGTCACGTAAGTGTTCTCATCGTCTTTTCCAAGTCACTGCGCAAGCGCCTGACATCTGGCATCAGTGAAGATTCTAGTCCTTTGCCGGTGACCTAGCGCTCAGATATCTCACACCGGTACATTTATACCTGCATCTTTGCTTTAGCATGGAAACGTTGCCATTTTTATAGGCACATACGCTGCTTAAAAAGCTTCCAAACATTTTTTTCCACTATTTAATTAAATTGCCGATTGCAGTGGCTCTTAAGAATGATAAGGCCTAATTAAATATTTCTCATACACGATTATATAAAACACAAACTCCGTGGCCTGTAGTCTGCAAACGAATTATACCGACCAAGTGACCGCCGCTTGTCGGCGAAGTTAGTGCCAAATTTTGCGGATAGAGGGTGTTGCGTGGTCAGCGCAACGGATCCCCACGGCCGTTAATTTAGGTTTTCTTGACCGGAGCCGCTGTTTCCTTGAAATGGCTCTTAAGTTATCTTTACGAGGCTGCGTGGACCCCGTTTCAGAACCACTACTTCTCAGAAAATGTGGTAGCGCCGGGGATCGAACCCGGGACCTCAATGTGTAGGCAGGAATTCTAACCACTAGACCACAGAGGCGGTCTTCATATACGCCTATATTTGAAATATTGTACATAATATTATATATATATATATGACTAACACAGGTGCTCTTGACGAGAGACAGACAGACTCCCTTCTCAGAGGAGACTCTTCGGGACCACTAAGACAGAAAATGTCATGACCTTATACAAAAACATGGTAATGAACCCAAGGAGGGTCTCGACGCCAAGACGAACTACGTGAATGTCAGTCAGCCCTACGTGACCCAGACTCTGAGTGACTGCTCGGTCTGTCGCGTAGCGTCCTGTACTACTCGAACACTGAAAACGTGTATTCGAACCCCACTCGGGGCATTAATAATTCCGATGCTTTTTTATGTGTGTGTTCGTGTTATCCTGTGTAGGAACAAGTTTGGCGTTCCGTCTGTAATTGAGATTCCTTACTTGAAAAATTAGAGCCTTTAGACTACATTGGTCTATCATTCCGTACAAGAAAAATAATATATTTCTTTCGCTTACCTTTGAGACGCTGCATCCGCTCCAGTGGTTTTAAGAAACATTAAGAGCAGTGGTTGTTTTGAGGTGTTCGCTTAATTTTTGTTTCTGTTTGTGGTATAAATGCAGTTATTGTAATGTAATGACTTGTAAGTCCTCATATTCTTCATTGTCCATAATCTCAGGTATATATATATATGTGTTAAGAGTAAAGTTTTCTTGTGTTTTATTAATTAAGCATCACGCCGTGAAGACGTATGGGTTAGTTGAGGAATAGCTCGCCATTCCTGACCTCGGCATTAAGTGGATGTGAGTGGTCAGTTTGACGCCTCGGTCGCTTTTTTTTTCCTTGGTACTACAGCCCCAGTGGGCCTAGGCCTACCTCCATGAACTTCTCCGTTCACTTCGGTTTTTCTAGATCTTACACATTCGGCAGGTCTCCTTGGGCGGGTAATCAGCTCGTCGCAAGGCCTCTACCTGTACACAAACACAGAAAAACGAACACACACAAACTAAACATCCATGCCCTGAGTGGGATTCGAACCCACGATCCCGGTTTCCAAGCGAGCGAAGACAATGCATGCCTTAGACCGCTCGGCTACCGTGACCGGCCTCGGTCGCTTTACCCTCAGGTAAATGGCTCCCATACCCAATGAACATGAAGCTGGTTGGACACCGGAGCCGGTTTGGACGCTTTGGAGTAGAGAGAAATTTGTCATCTCTCCCGGGAATCGAACCTCTGCCGTTGTGCCTGTAGCCCGTCGCTATACCGGCTCCTGGTATATCAATTAACGTACGAAAGTAAACATAAATAACACAGGCGAATGCAGTTACCTTGAACTAGATCAAGATTGTTTTTGCTGTTGTTATTTCCAATGACATATTAGACCGTATAGTTTATCATGTTGTTATTGGCGTTCTGGAGGCAGCAGATAGCTCTGAAACGTTAATAATAACCTACCACACTATTCGGTGTCAGAGCTCAAACTCTTGCTGCCCCAGTTTTTACAGCCGTGAAATCCTGAATTTTAATATCCTGTCATTTCGTTAAAAATTTCTCTGTTTATTTAAAGTTCCGTTTTTGTAGTGTTAGTAATAATAGCTTGCACGCTTTATTTGTCTTCAAGTTGCACATAAGTGCTAGACAGCTTATTATTATAACTTTCGAAAAGAGATTTTTATCAGTTATGTCACAGTAAACAGGATCCACGACAGTTGTAGGCCTGTCTTATAAGCTGACTTTCAGGTGCACACGTTATACTGTTGTACAGCAAGAAGAATTTATGAGAATACACGTACTTTTAGATAACGTTAAAAGGGGCCAGACTACAATACAGTAGTTGTCTGCACGAACTAGGCTCCCAAATCGTTCCCCTGTTCTTGCGGACCAGTTTTCATCCGAGTTGTGAGTGTCACTACCACGGTACTGTTGAAGTTGGGGCGGCGGACGGTATGATGAAGCAGAGTTTAGGCTCACAGGACCAGAACGATGCTGTGAAACAACTCCTGTGTGATGCCCAGCTAGCAACCCGCTGTGTCCCACGTCTGCGGCAGGCGCATTCCAAGCGCCCGGCGGCAGAGAGATGTAAAATACTTGATTATTAGAACAGTGATATAAATGCAGAAGCCGTAAGGAGAGAGAATCCGAATTTCGTGTATTTGCCTTCATATGCATTCCAATTTATTGAAGTGACTTTAATTAATTACCCTAATTTATTATTCTTGTGAAAATTAGAAAGTGAAATTATGCTAGCACAAATAAACACGAAACCACACATAAACACATCCTCAGTTTAAAGGATTTTTAACGTTCTGTACTAAATTATAATGTATACCTTGCTGTGTAAAATATAACATTTTATAGGAGTTTATTTTACCAATAACTTGCACTTCAATTTTATTTTATTTTATTTATTTTTTTATTGCTAGTGGGGTGGGACTAAGTCCCTTGTACTGCAGCCACTTCGGGCCTATTGTACCAGCCCCAGATGATAGGTGAGGGTGATTGTGGAGAAATTGGTTGAATGAAGATTGGCAGGGGAAACCGAAGTACTCGGAGAAAACGTGCCCCAGCGCCACTTTGTCCACCACAAATCCCACTTGACCAGACTCGGGATCGTACCCGGGTCTCCACGGTGGGAAGCCAGCGACTAACATCTTGAGCTATGGCGCGGCCTTTTATTTACTTACTTACTTACTTACTTACTTAGCTGAGCCCTTCTTGAGGAGTACCAGGAACTTTCCTCGGGGTAAAGGTGCGGCCGGCGCGTAAGGCTAAGAACCTCACCGCCATCTGTGAGCCGATTGTCTAGAAAATGTGGGAGCTTTGACATCTAACAACCTCGTGTGTCTCCACGGCCTGTTACAGTTTTAGCTTTACATTTATTGGAAAAATAAACCTTATCAGAATGGCAAATACAAGTGGATACTAAAGGGGTCTGGCGAAGGTGTGTAACACTCAGAATTACTGGGGGTTTTTTTTTTTTGGACTTTACCCATCGTCCGGTATTCTAAAAGCTGTGAAACACCATTTCGGAAAATGAATCTGTTTCCGTCCTCAGGCGAAGGGGCAGATACCTACTGTATTGGATCCGTTAGAAAGAGCTAACCTCAATTACTGGACAGTTTTGATTCGAAACTACCTGTTTCGAAATTTCTCATCCCCCAGTGTTTTTCTTATATTCCACGTATCGTTGGTGGAACTGAAAACTCATTACAAATCAATTTGTAATTAAATACGCTTTTGTGAGTCCTGTACACAATACCGACACACAGATGTGCTGGGTGTGCTGATTTTCAGAAAGTAATTTGTAGATGAAGTGTTAGAGGTGTCAGGAAATGAACTCTTCCCATTGGACCGCGTTTTGAAGCAAACATGGCTTGTTGAACAAGAACAGAGACAAAGAGTTTACGGTAGTTCGGTCTACTGGTTTGATTGTCGTAGTGAGTCCCTCTTGCACCTGCAACTCTCCATTATTCTGGACTCCGCGAAGTAATTGATTTCAATATACGCGAACAGCAAACATTGAGTGAACACAGTGGGCTCCTTAGTCAAAGGAAGTACATGTGAGCTGCTGGCGGCAATGTAGTGATGAGCATTATATTGCGAGTCTTATGCTCCCCTATTAATGTGTCTGGACTATGATGCCAGACGTATATTCCATGCTTTAGGGCGTTTGTGTAGTCGCTGACCATATCCAGTTTATATAAGCCTGGGTTCCTGTCTAAATCCTATAGTGTAAACCCGTTTCAAGCATTTGAACACGTGTTCCTCTGTGTTTAAGGAAGCTTGAAACATTCTGTGCGTTTAGATTGTAATTCGTCATGATAGTAAGAGTAAAAAAGTTGTCCCTGTGCTTAGCTAATTAAGCACTACGCCATGAAGGCATAAGTGGGAGTGGATGTATAGATCCATATTTTCTTGACCTCGACAGTAGCTGGAGGTGAGTGATTAGATTCACTACCCGGCCGCTTTATTCCACCAGAAAGAGCCCCCGGCACCCATTGGATAGGAGGTTGGGTGGACCCCAGAGCCGGTCTGGACGATAGGGAGAAGAGAAAAGAGTCCCTACCGGGATTCGAATTCAAACCCCCAGTCGTCCAGCCAGTATCCAGTCGTCATACCGACTACGCTATTCCGGCTCCTGAGACTGAGAGTAAATCCAGGAAATATTTAGGCTAATTAATTTCGAAATCTTTTTATCTCCCCGTGATGTTATAGTGGAGAGATTCTCCAAATGCCTTTTTTGAGTCATCTGTCTTCTTTGTCATTTATTGCTGATCGGAGTCTCGTAGCGAGACTATTAAATCCTTTTTTGTGTAGAGTATTTGTCACCATCGGCAAATGTCGAAACAGTTTACATGAAAAATCTTATTTATCTTTCATTTTCATCGTTTTGTCAACGTCTATGGAGAGTAATATTAATTTGAAGTTTGAATATATATTATAAATTTATTGAATGGTATTTGCTTTTACTGTCTTCCCGATGAAAGATGCCTATGCTATCAACTCAATAATTATTTGAAAGGCCTTCGATAAATGCAACTGTTCATTCAACAGAACGCATTGCTATACACCGGTACTATTCTGTTTGTTAGCTAGAGACGTGAGGGCTCTTACAAGCTAGATAGCCATTAACTTTTGTTGGAATGTGACTTTGTATTTTCGCCAGTGATTTCTTTCGTTACTTTGCAGATAAGAATGTGTTTCTGCAAACTTATTGCAGCAACATATTCACATTATTTACGGTCAGAAGTTGTATATAAATTTATTTTGTTAAATAAGTTCTATTCACGATTTGGAAGAAATATAAAAAATTTGTGTGCCCTAATGATAATACTCGTAGATTGTGGGTAGTCGAGAATAGGTTGTGGAGAAGAATGTTTTCGAATTAAGTGAGTGGAAGTAACAGGAAGTCGAAGGAAGTAACCTGATGAGGAGTTTCGTAGCTTGTACCCTACACGTAATATTCTCAGAACGATTAGACAGTGGAATAAGACTGGCGGCGAATGCAGTACACATCAAATAAATTAAAATTCCCTACGTAGTTTTGGTCCAAATACCTCAAGGTAGCGGTTCATTTCGAACATAGGTAGATAGGATTAAAATCTGTCAGAGGAAAAATGTATTTAAGTGGCTCAGATGGGGCGTATTGGCGGGAGGTTGTGAATAAAGTGTTGAAACTTAGGTTTCGTAATCACCTTTCACGGAAGACTGTGCCGTGGAGTTGTTCGGCAATTGTTGCTGTAACGAGGACGGTAACTCCTATGCAGATATTCTCTTTTCGTATTCTGTATGCAGCTACGCGGTCAGCTATGCTTGAGCGAGAAATTATTGTACACTAATGAGTTGAATATAGAAAATCCTAGCTTAATCTTGTCCCAGTTAACGTTTCGTTATTACATTGAAAATGTTTTCATACCAAGGCTCAACACAGCGTCGTGTTAACGTGTTATTACGTCGCTCTGCATCCCAGCAGTTAAGGAAATTGTTACTCGCCCAGACAAGTGTTCATTGTTGACGAGACCAGACCGTCATCCATCAATATACTCGGATCATATTAAATGTTAAGTAAATACTGTATTATTGTTGTTTATTATTGCAGAGACAATCTTTTACAGTTACGTTCATATTGTCCGTATTGGAATGCATGTTACAGAGGAGGACGTGGAAAGGTTGAAGAAGTCCCTACCAAATATCTTACAAGATCCATGAATGTATAAGGGGTGGTCCTTCTTGGCCCTTACACTGCGACCACAGTGATCTATTGTGCCTTTATAAGATCCATTGTACAAGATTAATTACGATCTTAACTGGCCAGATAAGGTCTAATAGGAAAGGTTGAAGAAGAAAATACATATATCTACTTAATGTCGTTTCACGTAACTTCGCTATTTACATGGACATATTCGGGGTGCTAAAAAAAGGATTTATCTATGGCCCCACAGCCCTTTTGTTGGACCTTGGCCTCTTTTCAGTTTCTTGATGTTTTACACGGCAGGACTCCTTGGAAGGGGGGGGGGGTCAGCCCGTCATAAGGCCGCTGCCTGTACACACAGGACAGTACAAACACAGAATAAACGCACAGAGGCATCCATGCCTCAAGGGGGATACGAGACCACGATCCAAATATTTGAAAGGGGCGAAGACGGTTCATGCCTTAGACTGCGCGGCCACTGTAATCGGCAAACAAGGACTTACTGAATTGAAATTTATTCATGTCTTCAAAAACTGCACCACCCCAATTTGCCGGTATGATCCTTGTTCATGTTTTGACAGTATCTTCGTTGGAGTCTTGTCATATGCTATTTAATTAAAATCTGTCGCTGTGTCAAGGATTGAAAGACGCGATTTTTGAGCTGTAATTACCGGGCATTTTCCAGTGGGCGCTGTTGTGTAGATGAGACTTGAATTGGAGCTGTGAAGTTGTCGATCCGCAACCCCTCCAGAACATGTGAACCTGACATGAGACAAGCGAGAAAGAGTCAGAGAGTCAGTACAATAGCAGTTCTGTACTCCAGAATCTCATACTTCATATTCTCAAAACTCTGTCTATTAGAATCATTATTTCATGTAATAAAAATTACCAAACCTTTGTCTACAGACTCTGAATTAGCTGCTGAATTGATAGTGAAATGTGTCCACGTGGAATATCATGATTATTTGAATCCTTTTTAAAAATTATATGAACGTTATTCATAGTCATGATTGCTCTTAATGTTTATATTATTATCATTATTTGTAATAATTGTAATTATTTGTAATTGGCCTCCGTACTGTTAAGTTTGCACGTAAATAAACACGAATTGAATTGAATTATTATTAAATGTAAGGTAAAGCTACCATGCAACAGGCCGTGAAAGCCCATAGGGTTGTGAGACGTCGAGGCTCCCACATTTTCTAGACAGTTGGCTCACAGATGGCAGTGAGGTTGTCAGTCTCACATGGCTGGTCGCTCTTTACCCTCCAGGAAGATTGCTGGTACTCATTTCTGTTAGAGGCTGAGTCGACTCCAGAGCCACAGTGCGGCTGGAAGGATTAGTTAAATTGAAAAATTCAATGACCTCATCGGGATTATTCCATTGTAGATAAAATCCAGACTGAAGTAACAAACTAGAATGCAACTATAATGACATTCACTCGTTTACATGTAGGATGTGTTTCATGAGTTTATTTCTGAGGATATGTTACTATTTATCATTTCGTAATTTTTTCATTATTTGTTTTTGCATTTAATTTTACTGCTGGGATATTTACGTTGACAGTAATGATAGGTTTTATTAATGAAAGTGGCGAACGAATCATACGAAAGTAATCAATTGTATTAGGATTGTAGAATTTACAAGTTTATATGGTACGAAAAACTACAAAAGTTTCATTTAGAACAGTGTTCGATGCTCTAGATAAATACTTCTATGGGTTGGTTCGCCCAAAGTTAAATAACGGTTGGAATGAATGTATTGTGTTGGGACTCTGACCCGTTTGGTTGATAAGAGCAAGGTTGAACTGCGTTCGATCCATGAAGTTGAATCAACGCACCCGACTGGCGTGTGATGACAGGTACCTGTAACACACCTGCTATTCATGTTTGCAGTTCCCAACCAATGCTTGTGTCCAATGAACGGGGTGCCGCCCTGCAAAGAATGGAGAAACGGAAACTATAAAGTCAACATTTTGAGCACTTCCTCTTAGCTTACACATTCTTAGATACACGGCAGGAAATGTACTGGAACGTAAGAGTTTAACGAAAGGTTTTTGTGTACAGTATCAAGCGCTGTTACATTTCCCTTCGTAGCCGGCCCTATTAGGCTCCATTTTGTTCCCTTCGCTTTATCTTTGACTAGTTGTACACATTTAAATTAGATCTTTAAAACTAACTTTCTACAAAAGGAGAAAAGTCTCGTTTGTAACTTAAAATGATCCATTCAGGGCTTTTATTCTTCTCACAAGCAGTCATTCATAATGACAGTTAATTATTGTTAATTTGTGTCTTGTTACTTCGTACACACTCGTCAGCGGAGTCACTAGAAGCTGACGAACGTCAGAGTAGAAGGAACAGTGACTGAAAACGAGCTAAACAGAATTACAATTTGTAATAGTAAAATGGCTTGTTGCCTACGAATGAAAATAAAGAAAAAGTTTAGGCACTATGGGACAGTAAGATAATTGTGATGAGGATACTGTCACGTGTTAGTGACTAGATATGGAGTTCGGATTGGTAATTTGGTTTATTGAACACTTATAAACAAACCGTAACTACAAGTAATTATAACGTCAGTAATTCGCACACTGTATTTCCACTATAGTACACTCTAAATCTTCTCCGTTTGTCATCACTAGCCGTTACCTGGTAACGAATCTCAACAATGTCCTATGTTCACGATCTAATCGGCTAGCGACCGTATCACAACACAACTGTCGACTCTCAACTAACATGTGGCATCAGTGACCATCACTGACTATACACTGGCTCTCACTGGCCCTCGATCGGTTAAATTGCTGCTGGTCTTCGCCAGCACAGTCATTTCTGGCTTCAGTGTTCTCGAGATTCGTGATCAAGATTTTTATTCTCTCCTAGACATGTACGCGTTTCGAAATGGGGCCTCCTCTTCGACGTTTTATGTAGGCGCTACGTTTGTTGCACTGTACCTCACTGGCCGTCAACTGCTACAGAGTGATATACAGCCACAGGGCGGACCGCAGAGGAAAACCCGTTTCTATCAGTTTCTGTATTGCTGCATGTCTATACAATGTAGCGGAAACTTGTTTATCGAGTCTTTAATAAGCAGTGGCTCCCTTTGTCATCTTGTCACTATGTTGTACAGAACATAAACTTATAAACAGTTATTTAACTAATCCAAAACGATAATCTGCCAAACGGAAGATGAAAATAGAATGACTACCTGCTTGACACAGTGTGAACTGCTTTAAATTTGTACTTGCCGCTGAAATGTCGCAAAATATGACGAGTCTAATTATACAGAAAGGAAAGTGTAACATTGGTTTAGAGGATGGGACTGAAATTCTCCCTGACGTCGGATTATGTTCCGACTAGTTTTTGTTTTCATAAAGTAACTACTCCATAGCGGAAACGAGCTAATGAGCTCGGGGAATCACATAATTTGCCAGCTCTGTTCGAGTTATCAAATGTCGTTCCGGTGACTACCGTTGCAGATGACGCTTTTGAAGAGGGATTGCTAGTGATAGGTTGAAATTATGTACCAAACGAAGGTATGACCTCCGTAAGCCCGGGGCTAGTTTGCCACATGCATCTCTCCGCCTTCTCCCCAACTCTTCCCCCTGCAGAGGTTAACGAGCTGGCACGTTAACGAGTATCGATTTTTGAAAGATCTCTCGATTTACCAGCATGTCAAATGTTGCTCTCCCTTGCTGTTATGTTGCTAACTTATGCACAACTAATGTACGGTATTGACGTGCTGTTAGCTTCCAGCACACAGAGGCTTGGTTTAAATCGCCCCCCCCCACACTCACATTCTTCCTGTAAAGTCTGTATAGCAGTTGGAGGGCCATGGTCATCAGGGAATAAAACCGAAAATTAGTGCTAATTTAAGTATAAAATTCCGTCGCAAGTTCTGTGTAATAGTGATAGATCTTAGGGTGCAGGTACATTTCTATAGACAAATTCCATTCAATAGTTTCACGACGGCACGCATTATTATAGTAGAAAAAGCGGATTTATCCTCTCCATATCATGTCACTTGCCTTAATTAAAATGAGAAAATTTACTGTAAAGAGAATAAATTAAAACAGCTCTTAAACATTACGTGTTAACGTATGCAAAACTTCTGTCTTTAAACCTAGCTATGTCACTTTTACTTAACTTGAATACATAGATAAATAAATAAAGCATCGTGAACTAAATGTAAGAAAAAGAATAAACCGGACAGGTAATGGTTTGATCCCAAATCCGTTTCGTAATTGACTCATGTGAGTGTAAAGATGAGAAATATTTCCCATATAAATTTTGTACAGCGCCTGAGTGAACTGCTTGGACTTAAGATAAAGGAATAATAAGAAGCTTGAAAGCTTTGAATTGTGAAGAGCTTCATAATTTGTATCCTGCGGTGAATGTTTGTTAGGGTGAACAGACTAAGGATAGTGAGCTTGTCGGCGTATGTTGACAACACGGGAGATACGGAATATCAAAATTTTCATGGGGAACTTCAAGGGAAGAGACTAGTGGGGTGACAGACACACATGATATAAAATTGTTGTTAAAGAAGCAGGGCCAGTGGCAGTGGCAGTGGCAGTGACAGTGGCAGTGACAGTGGCCTTTCGGTCTAATGCACGAAATGTTTTCTCCCTTTTTGACACCGGAATCGTTCGCTCGAATGCCATTCGAGGCATGGATGTATGTCTGCGTTCTTTCTATGTTTGTGTTGTCATGTTTATCGGCGGCCTTGCGACGACATGAACCCCCGTCCAAGGAGTCATACCAGCTGTTTGTAAGATTCATTGTCTCAGACTAATTCAGAATGGGAACAGGCCAAAGTGCCTAAGCCGTCGAAGGAAGAAGGAAAGAAAATTAATTATAAACAGGTTTCATAATTTGGACCAGGCTCGTGCTCCTCAGGATGGCGAACAAGACCGGAAATATGTGGATCTTCCGGCCCCATAAACACGTGATTATATCGACTAACGATGTGAGATTTAAGGTTTTAACGGCGGTGACTATGAAGAATGTCGTCTTCTGGAATGTGGCGCCTTGTAAATATCGTATAAACCGACGTTTCATAGGAAAGTATCGCCTCTACCTTCAGGGTAGAATAGAAAAGAAAAAATTCACGGGTGATGAACCAGCCACCTGCTCACGGTGGTTCCTCGCTCACGGATTTTTTATTTTCTCTTTTACCCTGAAGATGGAGTTATACTTTCCTTCGAAACATCTGTTTATACGTTATCTACACGGCGCCACATTCCAGAAGTCGACATTCTTCATATTGACTGGCTGACTGTCATATTCTCAAGAACTTGCCCCCCCCCCAGAGCACAGTTAGTTACTTATTTATAAGGGTAGATAGGCAAATCTTTGCAATTTTTCGGTACTTAAGGGCGTATAGTCAGGGAAGAGTGGTGCCCAATCATACTCAGAGAACACAATAATGCAATTTAATAATTATTTCTTGTCGTACTTCATGTTGACATAAAGTGGGTTACGCCACTCCCTACTGGCTTTGCAGAAGTAAATGGAAGTGGATTTATTTGTTCTTTCATTGAATTGTTCTGACTTGTCAAACGCAGCACATCTCTTCCATCAACACGGCTGGTAGACAGGACTAAACGGACAAGTGGTCCACTCCAACCATGAATCTGACAATTAAATTTAAAAACGTCATCCCATCTTGGTCTCCCTTGAAACCCTTCATCAAAAATATTATTTCTAAATCTGACAGTTTTAATCATGAAATTAATGGAACTACGAAATTTAATTCTGAAACGCTTATCTCGATTTACGAATGACTCAATCTTGATACTGAAAATTATTTTACAAATGCTTTTCATATGTCCTTAATTTCTTCTATCTTAAAATTGTTAAAAAAATGGAAATAGCTTTAAGAATACGTTTTAACATATTTTACAAATTACATATCCAGTCAATGGAATGCTTTCCTGCATTTGACGGCCAGAACTCTGTTCCCTGGCGGAACGTTTGATATTTTTGCCTCCCTTTCACGGTCTCGGTGAAGGACAAGATGATGCTCTTAAAAATGCTACGAATAACTTTCCATAACTTGCTTATTCGCCATTCTCAACCATCTGCTAAGAATTCAGACTCTTGGGCCTACATAGCATCTGGTTTTGAAACTGCGTCTTTAACATGATTTAAGAACAGAATCGTTCCTCAGAACACACTTTTTCCTCTACTCTTGAGGGCCTATTTTCTCTGTGTCTTACCTCGCACTTCTTGCAGGCAAATGTGTTATCGAATGCTGAAGCCATGCAATAGGTGCAGTCAGCGTGATTAAGTCCAGAACGCGGAGATAAATCGGCCATGTACACGCGAAATATGAAACCGAGACATTTGAGTTGTAAAGTATCATGGGAAGAGAATACTTTGCAGATTTAGAGTTATAGTACGTACTATAGTATTGAAATGTCCTCCACGAGAACTAACACCTTATCCTGGAGAGGAGGTTTGCGTGCCCCGAAAACCCGGAGAGCTATGCTGGCGGGAGGGTAAACTCCTCGTAGAGTCACCCATGCCAGACAGGTCAAAGGGTAGAGGCCGTACGACGTATTGTCCCTGGCCCTCCACGTTTGTGGTTGGACGTTGGGCTACGATCCCACCACGGAAATCTTACTGTTAACGAAACCTCCAGAACATATGGAGGAGGCCAAGACCCATACAGGTTGTAGCGCGGTCAGAGAAGAAGAACAGAAAGTATTCAAATTGAACTTAAAGAAAGAGAGTTAAATCATAAAATGTATTAAATTGGCTCAGAATATAATAACTCGTTATTAAATGTCGACTTTCTTAAAATAAATTAATTAACAACTGAAGGTCTATTACATGCTCACAGACAATTTGTACTGTGAAGACGGCCGCTTGTTTCTTGGCTTCTAAAACTAAGACACGAGTAGCGTGGGAAATTCAGGTACCACATTGTAAGAGACTGCTTTGTAGTTACATTTTATACGTTAGCACTGACGTTATATCTTATACAATTTTTAAAAAAATTAACTTTTGCAGTCATACGTACATTTACGTTATTGCATATTAACATACAGGATAAAAGATAAATAATTAATGCCTTGAAGTATATTTTTCTCAATCTTTCCTCTATTTTGTTTCAGGTAAGATGGTTCACCTGTTCATCTATGGCTCCTGCTTGCATATATAACTGGTAATATGAGGTAATTTAGCATTGAACGTACGTTTATGGTATATAAAAGTATACAAATGAACTAGATGTAGCCCTATTGACCTAGAATATAGCACTTGATATACTACAGAGGCCGTATGTCACATTGCATACCAATAGATGGGTCTCGAATTCCATGAAGATAGCTTAGCCGAGGCACAAGAATGCTGATGACATTTTAATGATACAGAACGTACTAAAATAATTGATTAACCGTAGAAATATAGATGTGCGGTTTGGCTTCCATGTTTATTAGTTTGTGAACAATGCACTGAGCTCATCGAGCAGACTGGCGTAGCTCTAATGCTGTACATTTCATATTGGAAGACACTTTGTTATCCCCGCCAAATTTGATCATGATTTTCCTCAGTATCCTCCTACAGATACCAATGTAATACATTATAATGAACTATGACTCGCCCTTGCCGTTCACGGTAACCTAAAGCATGCACACTGTCTTCGGAAGCTGGGATCGTGGATTCCAATCCCATTCATGGCATGGATGTTTGGTGTTTTTGTGTGTATGTGCGTTTTTCTGTGATTATGTACAGGTAGAGGCTTTGAGACGAGCTGATCACCGCCCAAGGAGTCCTACCGAATGTGTAAGATCTAGTAATCCGAAGTGAAACGGAGAGTTTCATGAAGATAGGCCAAGGCCCAAATTGGGGCTGTAGCGCCAAAGGGGAAGAAAATGGCTTGCTCTTTCCACACGCTTTATCTCTCGTATTTACGTTATTCCTGTCCTGTTTCTCATTCGACGCCATAAAGGCTCTAAAACTGAGCGTGAACAAATAACCTAAGTAGTAATAACACAGGAGATCCTTCTTCTGGCACCGATTATTGATGTCTGAAGTGATATAAAGGAACGCTAGGGAGCAGGGTGATGAGGAAAATTGTTTTGCCCAAGTGAGAAGGGTTAACAGGAATTCAGAGACAATTTCATGCCAAAAAGCTTCATAAGTTGTACTCTTAATCAAACATTATTTTGGCGATCAAAGCAAGGAAGATGAGCTAGGAGGGTTATATAGCACGCATAAGAAACATGAGAAATGTGTTCAGAATTTTAATGGGGAAGTCTGAAAAGGAAAGACAACTTGGTAGACCTTGGTGTATGTGAGAGACTAATACAATAAAGAATCTTATAGAAGTAAGTATATGAGAACGTGCAGAACCTAAACTTAATTGGCTTTATGTGAGCAGGGTAATGAACCTTCGGATTCTGTAAAGTCCGGGGTTATTGGCTAGGTAAGGGGCTGTTGTCTTTTCAAGAAGGAATATGCCCCACGGAGGCAGTAAAACATATTGTGTATAATTTGTTTGTGTGAAGTTTATGAAATTATGTGAAGCCTGCAATTAAGTCATGCTCTTATCCGAAGCTCTGTAGTCCTAACCGATGCAAATCGAAGAACGCCGTTAAGTAACACAAGAATTCGTCCGTTTATATATAAAAGGTAAACTTGTTCCTGTAACAGGCCTCTTGAAGATCCATAGTGGTGCGAGAGGTCGAGGCTCCCTCCTATTCTAGACAATCGGCTCACAGATGGCGGTAAGGTTGTCAGTCTTACGCGCCGGCCGCCCTTTACCCCCACTTGGAAATTATTCACAGTAAAGTTTTCTTCGGTCGGTCACGATAGCCGAGCGGTCTAAGGCATGCACTGTCTTCGCTCTCTCGGAAGCCGGGATTGTGGGTTCGAATCCCACTCATGGCATGGATTTTTGTGCGTTTTTCTGTGTTTGTCTACAGGTAGAGGCCTTGCGACGAGCTGCTCACTCGCCCAAGGAGTCCTACCATATGTGTAAGATCTAGAAAAACCGAAGTGAACGGAGTTCATGGAGGTAGGCCTAGGCCCACTGGGGGCTGTTGTGCCAAGGAAAAAAAGTTTTCGTTCTTCAGAACAGAAATTTGATTCATACATTGTCCAGAGCTCCTTAGGAATATTCGTAGCGCTTCACATCTGTTCTAACTGCCTGTGTGTCCAGCACGTTGCATAGCCATAAAACTGCAGGATAGCTGAGAGTGAAGTGATTAAAACGTCATGGCGTGGGCGCGATTCGAACCATAGAAACCGAAACACCTGCATGTTATTGTGGCCCCGCTGGATCACGCCGGTTTTATATAAGGTCAGAATGAACATCATTACAGTTTGTACAGATTTCAATTACCAATTTTTAACTATGACTAATCATTTTGGTTGTAATATGAATTGTCCTTACACATGAAAACCGACCACATATTCCGCATATCGGAAAACTGTAAACGGTAATGGAATTCAGTGAATGTATTATGTGTGTTGTCGGCGTCATACAGTTTTATGACAATAAATTATTTACTGATTACTGCTCTTCACGGTACAGAGGCTATGATTGGGGCTGGGAAATTTCTAAAAGTTTGATCCATGTGAGTATTGATTACAGTTGTCCACATAGGAGAATTTTGTATCACAGCAAAAGGTCCGATATTAAGGGCTAGTTTGTCATTTTTACTGCAACAGCAATAGTCTGTATTCTGTCTCAATTATGCCATGACCGCCATCTTCCAAATCTTTCAAATTTATGATAATTCATAATCATTATCCTAACGTCCTACGCCGTATAGATTTGCGGAAAGAAAGAAAGAAACAGATAAACAAACAAACAAACAAACAAACAATAACAATAGTAACATTGTATTAAGTAGTAAAACAAAAATAAACAAACTCCGTGGCCTGTAGTCCGCAAGGGAAGTATACCGACCGAGCGATCGCCCCTTGTCGGCGAAGGTAGAAATAGCGGCTCCGGTAAAGAAAACCCAGATTAACGGCCGTGGGGATCCGTTGCGCTGACCACATGACATCCTCTATCCGCCAAAGTTGTAAGAAATAATAGCTACGGATAGAACAAAAATTTCTTAACTGACCCACCGGAAGTTACCTTATGATTCCTTTAGCTCAAAGGCTACGTTTGACACAAAAATCAAAATTAAAATTGTTCAGATATTTGTTTTGGCCTCCCATGCCAAATTTAATGGGAATCCCTTGAATAGTTTGTAGAATAAATATGCAGAAGAGCTCAGTCCGCGTATAGTGACGGGCTGGACGTCCGGGGTGCGATTTCCGGCAGGAGCAAGATTTTTCTCTTCTCCCTAATGTCCAGACCTGCTCTGGGGCCAGCTCAGACCTTTGTCCAAGGGGCACTCGGGGCTATTCCCCCTGGGCTGAAGTGGCCAGGGCGTGAAGCTGGGTACTCTCCTCCATCTAGTGACGAGCTCAAGAATGGTGGAGCTATACTTCGACTCCCCCATATGTCTTCATGCCGTGGTTCTTAATTAATTAAACACAGGGACAGCTTATCTTTTTTTCATTTTGCACTCCCAAGTGGGCAGTACTTTCATAATTCGTCCATTTGTTGGGCTTTATTCAAATAATAACATGTACGAGTATAATAACTCTGAAGTGGACGTGAAATATTTTCAAAAAGGGAAGCTTAACGGTATCAACAAACTAGACAGGGAAACTGGAAGTGATAAATAAGTAAAATTTAATTTTCATGCCAGAATAAACATTTTTAACGTGTAAATAAAATCTGAGAAAATTAATTTCCTTGGCCGATTCGAACTTCCTTCACTTATTTAAAACAAGAAACTCCAGAGATTATGTTCGCGTTGGAAAATCCTACTTAAAATTTTTATTAAATTTGCATCCCTGCATTTGAAGTTAACAATCCATTACTTCGAGCCTTAGGATCCTAATACTTCATCACCTCTTTGAAGTAAAGAGAGATTCCTTGCTGTAATATTAAATGCACTCCCATGAAATATAGCTGTCTTCTTCCCTCTTTCTCATAAAAGTTACTCAGGTGCGTTCTGCGTAACATTATCAGGGTGAAGTCTTGCGTACTTACTCTCCCTATCTGTGCGACATGGAAGTAAATTGGATCAGGATTGATTCCCGCCGAGAGCTCGGACCGTGTGTTACTGAGAAGGGGAACTGCTGCTTTGCCCCGACTCTGTTATTACGAGGAGGGTGCTACATGTTACGGGTCAGAGGAGATGTTTAATTTTGCTGTTCTCAAGGGTATACACACATTTTTCATGCATGCTTCATGGCACTATTTGAAAAGGATGGTTTTATGATTTCTGGTAATTATTCACAAGAGCTAGTGATGTTTGAAATCTTGTTATTACTGAATGAGAGGTTGCACGTTAACAGAAAAATGAATTATGGAAGTTATATCTTTCATAAGCTTAATTAAATATAAATAAAATATGTATAGTTTTATCAGATAAATGACCCAGTAGTTTCTCTGAAAATAATGAAATAGGTGTCACAGAACACTCAACAGTTGGAAGTTTATAGTATGTTAATGATACTCCATGGCAGGTAGATGAATTGAATGCAGAAACCACACATTCTGTGGAAAATTTCGCTAAAGGAGCACTGGCTGCAGTTGTAGAATTTTTTATCCATTTTCAGCAAAGGATATTATATTAACAAAGATCAGGCACTGAATATGTTTTCATGTGCCGGGAAGGATATTTTCCTTGCTTCATTAATGTCGTGAGAAGATCAGAACAGTAATATACGTCAATATGGGCATTAAAATTACCTCTTCCTTTTTCATGACCTTGTAAGTCATATATAGGTGACTGCAAGTTCATTTATGTATCACAAGTGAATAAGAAGGCAGTTTTATATAATTGGTAGCCATTACTCTTAGTTCCCAATTAATCGCTAATTACTACTACTACTACTACTACTACTACTACTACTTCCATTAAGCTTTCTGACATTTTCTCATTCCGAATTAACATGACTGTTAATTCGCTTAGTGGGGAGTGGAGTCCAGCTGGGTCCACTCAGCACGGCGGCCACTGATTGGCCTATTGTAGCCTGCCCCGGGTGATTATGATGATGGAGAATTTGGTGGAATGAAGATTGGTAGGGGAAACTGAAGTACTTGGAGGAAACACGCCCCAGCGCGACTTTGTCCACCACCAATCCAACTTGACCAGACCCGGGATCGAACCCGGTTGGCCGCGGTGGGAAGCCAAGGACTACCCGCTTGAGCTATGGCGCGACCTTGATATGACTTACTGCAAAGTGTAAATGAATATACAGTACATGTGAAGTATTAAGTTTTATATCTAATCTTGATTTCCAGAAGATTAGTGTATATGGCTTTCGTTGGTAACTGAATTACGCAGTTAATAATAATTGATCTAACACCAGGTTGTCAGTCGATTCAGGTCATAAGCAAGTTGGAATATCTGAACGTTTTGAAACTATGGCTAGCTGACCCTTTGATGCCGAATTTGAAATATCGCCTTGTTTCAGGTTCTGCTGTCACAGAAAGTACATGAATCATTCCAGATTGTTCTTTGTTCAGGTGGATGAAATTATCATGTGTTACCGTAGCGACTTATGTATAGGCCGCGTGCGTGTATAGGCCGCAGCACAATTTTCAGACAGAAATTATAGAAAAAATAATTTTCTTGGAATATTATTTCAGGAGTATTACACCCTGTATTACTAATTATGAATATATTTTTTTTAAATGAAGTGTGATTTCGAATATTTCGAATATAAGCCGCACCCCAGTTTTCCTCTTGAATTTTTGGCAAAAAATGTGCGGCCTATACATGCGTAAATACGGTATTTAATGACAGTGTGTCGTTTACAGATCGTTTTAAATATCAGATAACTCGCGCATTCACCGAGCTGAGCCTTCTTGAGAAGCCGACAATTGTGCACGTATTCAAGAGATTCCCAGTATTTTATGGAACCCGAAGATTCATTACCGTGTTCACAAGAGCCCTCCACTGATCCCTATCCTGAGCCAGATCAATCAAATCCATGCTATCCCATCCTGTCTCTAAAATCCATTTTAATATTGACCACCCACCTACTCCTTGATCTTCCCAGTGGTCTCTTTCCATCTGGCTTTCCAACCAATATCCTATATGCATTATTCCTCATTCGTGCTACATGCCCTGCCCACCTCATCCTCCTTGACTTGATCATTCTAATTACACTTGGAGAAGCGTACAAGTTACGAAGCTCCTGATTATGTAGTTTTCTCCAACCTTCTGTCACTTCATCTCTCTTCGGTCCAAATATCAGATGAAAGGTTTAATTGTGTAGAGGAAGAGAGGGAAGAGGAAGTGGGCGTTGCTTATTATCTTAGTCACTGTAGAGTTGTTTAGAGGAAACGAGGCACAAAACAAACTCCTCGCTGTCTTCCGTTGACTGTGTAGGAGCTGTTACTTCTTGATTGTAGTGATGGAAGCGATACATCTGGCACAGTAGTATCTGTTTGTAGTCATTGTCATTGATGAGCCAGGTGATGCTGGTCATTAATTAACTAAACACACGATAATTGTATAGGCTGATGAAACAGTGGATTCTCGGATGCGGGCGGAACTGTTCGGTGTGAGTAACTATTGTTTCAGTCGATAGTTGCAAACTTGGGGCAACTGTACTAATTTTTTTTTTTTTTACCATTTTCACAAGAGTGGAAATCTAGTCTTCCTGTTACACCGTTTTGGATGTTCGATCTTAATTAGATTTGTTCTTTTATATCTAAAATATATGATTAAAATTATTTTTCGTCCAAATTGAATTTTCTTTTTTTTTCAGTGAGTTGTTTAAGAACGCTGTTTCAACTACGAGAGTGTATAGCGTCGGAAGATATAACGACAGGTGAATGATGAATTGGAAAGGATTTGGAAGGAAGTTAATCGAGGCAGTATACAACAAATTTGTCGAAGGGACTGAGAAATGCCACAAAATATCTCAGTCATGATAGCCGGTGTTGCAGCAAGATATTAGAACTGAATGTCTCAGAGCGTTAACGTTAGACAAACCTGTTTTCTGAAAATCGGATTACACACCTATAAAGTAAAGTAAAGTTATCCTTGTAACAGGCCATGGAGGCCCATAGGTTGTGAAATGTTGAGGTTCCCACATTTTCCAGACAATCGGCTCATAGACGGCGGCAAGGTTGTCAGCCTTACGCGCCGGCCGCCCTTTACCCCCAACATTATTCCTGGTACTCATTTCTGTTAGAGGCTCAGTCGACCCCAGGGCCATAGTGCGACTGGAAGGATTAGGTCAATTGAAAAATTCAATGGCATCATCGGGACTTTAACCCGCGGCCTTCCGGCTTGTAGCATAGTGCCTCAACCAACTGCGCTACCGCGTGCCCGTAACTTCACGTAAACATTTAAATTCATCCTTGAGATACTTTTATAAAAATATTGAGTAGTTATAACAATATATCTTACTAAGGCTTTAGACAATGAGACACTGAAAGGCGTGTGATTTTGCGAACAGTTTCTTCGTCGCAGTTTCTTTTTTCGAGAAAGACAAGGTCAGTTCTAAAGTGAACTTCATTAGTGCCGTGGGCTTTATGATCACATGATTTCGCTATGAAAAATATTAAACATTGTCTAGTTAAATGACCTTTTTTCCGGCCAGAACAACTTGGAGTTTATTTTGTGACTCCTGACTCTGTGCTTTATGCTAAACGAGCCATTAGCCCTGAGTTTTGGAACATTCTCGTCAGAATTTCAGCTGTTTTTTGTTTTGTCAGATTCTGGATCATGTTTGCGAGTGTCTGACACTCGAAATCAAACGTGGACCGTCGATATAAGAATTAACTTTCGGATAAACATGGAATTTACTCTCCTCTTTTGATTACTAATCATGTTGCACCTCGAATTCAACTGCGCTGGTAGCGTTTGGAGCAAACTCCGTTCGACAGGCATGCAAAAGCAACCTCACTGACTTTCCAGTGAACCAATGTACCCTTCGGAAGGAAACGAGAATTGAAAGTGTACAGCACGTAATTTCATCTTATTTATTTATGTTTTGGATGCTACTCATATCATGTCATATCATGTAATATTTAAATCATTAATGAATATTATGCGGCATATTTATTTTACTGATTCTACAGCCCCCTTGGGCCCTGACCTCTAATTTGTTTCAGTTTAATTACCTTTTTACAGACGTTAGGACTCCCTGGATGAGTGATCAGCTTGTCGCAAAGCCTCTACCTAAACACAGGGCAACACAAACAGAATAAACTCATACACACCCCACACTTCCATGCCTTGTGTGGAATTCGAATCTACGATCCCAGCTTCCGAGCGAGCGGAGACAGAACATGCCTTAGACCTCTCGGCTACCGTGACCGGCGTACGGTATATACACAGTGTGTCCAGGTTCTGTTAGGACTGTGTTCATTAAAAATATAAGACGTGAATTATTTTCAAAATTTCACTCTTTTTATTCAAAATACCCTCCTTCTGAATCAGTACATACCTGTAGCTGGAATCGATTGAAAAGTTTTCGAAAACAGTCACTGTACTCCTTTTGTGTAATCACATTTAAAACTGCGGTAGATTCCCTTTGGATGTCCTGGATGGTGTCGTGTCGGTCTGCTTTCATCGCCAACTTAACTTTCGGGAACAACCAGAAATCTGCTGGTGCCAAATTTGGCGAATACGGAGGATGATCAAGGACTGTGATCCCTTTTCTGACCAAAAAATCACGCACGATCGTCGATTTGTGGGAGCGACCAGGAACCTTGCTCTCGATATTCAGGTTGAATTCGAAGAATTCTCGCCCACAAACTATTGAGGATTCCGTGATAGTAATCAGAATTCACTGTTTGATCTTCTGGCAGAAATTCCTTCTGAATGATTCCTTTAGAACCGAAGAAAACGGTTAACAGTGTCTTTACTCGACTCTTTTACATGCGCACTTTCTTTGGTTTCGGCTTCTTTGGGCTCAACCACGCAGCACTCTGCCGCTTTGTGAGAGACTCATATTGAAAACACCATGTTTCGTCACCAGTTAACAATCGATTTTGTAAATTATGTATCACTTCGGGCCGACCGTAACATGTCTTTGCAGTGTTCCACTCTGGCATGTCTTTCATCGCCTGACATCGCGTGCGGTACAAACCGCACACAGACCTTCCGTTTGCCCAAAACCTCGGTCAAAATTTGATGCACAGTACTTTTTGGTATTCCCAGAAGCTCCTCGCTGAGTCTTGCAGAAGCACATCTGTCTGATGCAAGGATTTCGGTCACTTTTTCCACATTTTCTTCAGTGGGACTTGTTCTCGTCTTCAATGTCCTCCCTGCCGTCACGAAATACAGCATACCATCGAAAAATGTTCGAGCGACTCAAACAATCACTACCATACACACTTTTCATCATTTCTTACGCTTCTCCGGCTGTTTTGTCTGACTTCAAACAAAATTTTATGTTGGCTGTCTGTTCAACCGTCATTTTCCGACGACCCTCAGAACAGTACTGTTACATTCAAGGTCAGAACGCATGATGCAGCGATGCTTGCGCTTTGAAATTATAGACAGCCACAGCTGAAACTTCAAGAATCTTAACTCCACAACTCACCAACAGATGGCATTGCAGAGAAAATTTAAAAAAAAATAGCCCTAACGGATCCTGGACACACCGTGTATAATGAATCACTTTAACATTCTTTGGTTTTTGGTCTACCTTCCATGTTCTGGAAATATACGTAAAAATAGACTTATGAGATCACCTTGCTGTGTGTGTGTGTGTCTCCATATATGCATGCAGGCCGGTCACGGTAGCCGAGCGGTCTAAAGCATGCACTGTCTTCGCTCGCTCGGAAGCCGGGATCGTGGGTGCGAATCCCACTCAGGGCATGAATGTTTGTGTGCGTTTTTCTGTGTTTGTGTCCAGGTAGAGGCCTTGCGACGAGCTGATCGCCCGCCCAAGGAGTCCTACCGTATGTCTAAGATCTAGTAAAACCGAAGTGAACGGAGAGTTTCATGGAGGTAGGCCTAGGCCCAAATGAGGGCTGTAGCGCCAATTAAAAAAAATATGCACGCAGAGTGGCCATAAAATATTCGCCACATTCAAGTACCTACACTACGCAGAGTATACGACATAAAATTGGTTTGCTTTACTTGAAAGAAAAACTCATCAAATTCATTACTTCTCAAAGTGAGCGTCATTTATAACGTGCAGAATGTCCTAGCGGTACTCGATTACGTAATGTGTTTTCCAGCATTTCGGGTGTCAGAGAAGCAACCTCACTGTTGATTCCTACAGGAAGTTCAACCGCACTACCAACTTTTGGACGGAAAGAAAGAAAAAATCCAGTGGGGTTATATCGGGGGAGCTAAGGGGCTAAGGGATTTGTCCGCACTGCCCAGTCAATGTTTGGAATTGCTATTCAAAGACTCCTTCACTGTAAGGGCCCAGTATGGAGAGACACCATCTCATTTGAAGAAAACGTTTGGTTGAATGTGTCCCATGTTCAGGACTGCACATAGCTCAACCATATCCAGATAATTTGTGCTCCTCACGAACCATCTCAAATGCGTCAGCGTCTGGTGAAAGCCTGCCTGCAGGACTCTACTTGTCCCTTGAAACTGTTGCTTGTTCTCCGTATTTCCGACGGTAAGGTCTTTACACATGAGTAATTGCTTTTGTGTCCCACTGCCACAGCACAGACATTGCTTCTTGCCGGGGAGGAAACTACCATTTTGCATTCGTCAGCTGTGTGCGTTTCAGCAGCGCTACTATCGGCCGGGCATTCAATTAATACAAACATTTTTTTCAGCGGTTCTTTCGAACATTGTAATCCGTTCCCAAATATCTCTAAACCTTCGTGATTTATGTAAGTTTGAAATGTGCTGAATAATTTATAGCCATTCTGTATTTTCCCTAATAACTTTTTAACGTCCGAACAGAGCTTAATGAAACTCGATGTGTATATCATGTCATCTGAAGCCTTCTCAAGGGCATGTTTCACAGTTGCCTCCCATCAGTAATATCAACATTATAGCCTCTCACATTGTTCAGATTGTTGAGTCAAAAGCTTAATATTTCTTGAATGTCTGTTCCAGTCTTTATGAATATACCTCAGCGCGGTACTTCATAAATTCCTCCCATCAGTGAAACCAACATCCGGTCTAGAAAACCGAGCTTAACGGCCTTGGGGATCCGTTGCGCTGACCACGTGACCTCTACCCGCAAAAGTTGGCACTAACTTCGCCGACAAGCGGCGGTCGCTCTGTCGATATAGTTCGCTTGCGGACTACAACCACGGAGAGAAACCAACATTGAGACCTCTCAAAATTTCTGGCAATAACCCTTATATTACTTGAATGCATGAATCAGTCTCAATGAGACGTATGTCACCTGAGGCTATATCAGCGGCGCACTTTCTGATTCACTCCCATCAGAAAGACAAACGCTGCAGCCTCTAAAATCGGATTGTTTTATTGACCTCATTATGCATACATAGGACAGGTTCTAACTACTTGACGCGTCAGATAGCAAATCCATTGTGAGAGGAAAGCAGGCAATTAGTTCTTTTCAGAATTTCATGTTTCAATAATATTTAAGTTAACTGAAATCATATACGTATTATTTAAATAAGTAACTCTGTATATCTTTAATAAGGGCAAAAATTGCAAATGAACGCTACTAGGCAGTACCTTGTGTTGCTGAAATATATTTATTTTTGCTGAGCTCTTCGCGCTATACAAAGTCATAAATTTGTTTTACTCTGTAGTTGATTATAAATATTCATCATATCGAAAAAATTTCATAAATATTATAGAACTAAAATGGGATATGTTAAAATATGCGGACGGACTAACAGATAAGCACAGCTACCCTGTTATGAGTTCATGTCAGGCTCATTATACAAAAATGTGTTAAACTTGAGAAACTCAGTTAAAATGTGTGTTTAGAGCGCTGGTATTGGAATGCTAAGATCCAACCCAAGACGCTTCTTAGTCGACCCATTAAAATTCAAATAGGAACTACAGTTTAGAAACACCGTGTATCTCAGTCATTTCCGGCAGCATCCGCGTTACGTTGTGTTTGAACGAACACCTGTTTCGTCAGAAATGTGTGAGGTGTAACTATTGATTATGAGGCTCACATGTAATGTCTAATAGGTACGTTAAGCTTTCAGATGTGTTGGTATATTTTACTGTTCATATGAGCTAGTTTATCATTCCAGTTCTGTAGATAACACAGACAGCTTTTCTTCCAGCGATACCACTAGAAGCTTATTGGTCCAGAGCANGTTGCATCCGTTCTGCGGTGGTATGACTCACGGCAAATTGCAGCCGCGGCGCGCACTTGATTGTACGCACTGTACATAGCATGCATTATCATGTATGTCTCAAGTTTAAATTCAAACGGTACTCCCCATTGGTGGTTAACACAAGCGACGCGGATACTTACCCATATGCGTCAACCTACTCACGCAAGACGATGTATCGTGAGACACTGCCTAGTTAAAACAATATAACTTGAACTTTATGGGAAAGTTCGGTTTGGCATTCAACCCAGCAGCCGTAAGAGTCCATGTCTTCTCTCCAATGAAGTCCTAACTTTGATATTCTGTTTGCCAAAACTAATTAATTCGCCCTTAATTTCATTCGCTATTAAGGAATAAAAGCATTCGAAAGCGAGAGATGGCAGTAACCCATTTCAACCACTTAAGCAATTTTATCGTCTGATTTATAGCTTGAAAGTTCGTTTGCAAATTGGCTAGTGGTTTATTCCTGCTAACACACGCAGAAGTTAATCCTAGAATTGACTGAGAAGAATGACTTTACGCCAGATACGAAGAACTCAGGAAGTACCACATAAAAGACAGAAGTCCTTAATGCAGAAACGTAAATATATACTACATGACATACTATACAACAACACGTAATAAAATAATTTTAAATAAAAATTATATAGGTGTATATGTGGCAGCGAATGTTGGGCCGCGGACACCTACAGGACGACATTAAAGAATTCTCCTCTCAAAAAGAGCAGAACTTCGAGGCGGTACTAGTCTGGCCTCCTTCAAGAGAAGAAGTAATAAAAAAAAGGACCCGAACCAACTTGGTTTACAATTTCCAAGAAAAATGTTAACAAACTAACTGTAAATATTTTAACATATTAAGACAGCCGCTGTAGTTGTTAAAACATTACGTTTCATACCCATTGTACTTTGTCAGCACTGTATGTATATATCTTGACATTCAAACGCATACTGTAATACTGGTCTCCGATTGTATTGATGTTCCCTCTGAGGATGGTCTCTACTTTGTGAGCACTGTATGTATATATATCTTGGCATTCAAACACATACTGTAATGTAAGATTTGAGGCTTTCACGGCGGTGACTATGAAGAAAGCAGTCTTCTGGGATTTGGCACCGTGTATATGTGGTGTTAACCGACGTTTCGGAGGAACGTATATATAAGAAATCTGCAAGCGAAGAGACCGTGAGAACTGCTTCTACCGGTTCTCACGGTCTCTTCGCTTGCAGATTTCTTATATTTTTTCTTCTACCCTGAAGATGGAGGCGATACGTTCCTCCGAAACGTCGGTTAACACCACATATACACGGTGCCAAATCCCAGAAGACTGCTTTCTTCACATACTGTAATGCTGGCTTCTGCTTGTATTGATGTCCCTCTAAAGATGGTCTATAAAGACCGAAACATGTAAGGGATGAAAGATTGAAATAAGAAAAATCTCTACTAGTCTCACTGGACGGAACTGTTTAACCTCTTATGATAATAAAACAGTAGTTGTCACTCCTCCACGCTTTCCGATGTCTGCCATATACTGGAAAGAACGGAAACGTCGGAAAGCTACAACGGAAAGTTAATTCTCACTCTGATAGTTTCGTGACTTAAAACATAGATGCGATGTTTAAAAGGGAAAACGCTAGCAAGATATTTCGTAATAAAACCCTAGCTCTTCGTTACAGAATCTGCAGGTCGCCCCGAACAAATATAAGAAGGAACCCTGTTGGGGGTATTTAAGGTGTACAAGATTTAATTTTCTTTTTCTTCACTCCGAGGATTAGGCATGCGCCTCTTCTGACCTCAATTTCTTACTCTCTCTTTCTCTTCTTCTGTCATCCCACATCTCCTTCTCTGTGTACCTTTCAAGTAATGGCTTGTTTAGTAATACCGAGTTTCACCAGTGTATTTCTCATTTGTTTATTTTTTGATATTGTGACAATATTCTGAATTCTGTCCCTTTACTTAAATTTATTATTATTTGATTGAAACTCTTCAAAGATATTAAAATGTGATCTCAGCTGCCTGTATACCTGTCTAGTCCTACCAAAGATTCATTGTCATGTAATTCGATCGGCACAGCTGGAACTTCGCAAAACTTCAACATTGTTTTTCTTCCTAGTTTTTTTCCGAAATGTTCTTGAAATAGTTCCATATATATGGTATATTTGGAAACATATTTACTTAACTGTTGACATCCACATCATGCATATAACTTCGCAGCCGAGTGAATTAAAATTTATTACTCTTTCTAATATTGCATTATTTAAAATTACCTGGACTGATCTGAGTATCTTCTCTTGAAAGTAATAACATTTTACATTTTGTCAGAGACTTTAAATTACAGTACTGAATATATTATTCAACCGAAACATAATTCCTGGACGTAATATTCATTCTCTTATGTTATAACGCAGTCGTCAATGAATGCTGAAACTTTTAAAATTACGTAGATAAGTTAATCATGGGGTGATGGCTATGTCTCCAACCCTTTCTAATATATATATATATATATATCATCATCATCATCANTAAAAAGATTCTTCTTCTTGCTAAATGCAGCTTTTGCCATGGCAATCCTGGATTTAATTTCACTAGTACACCTTCCATCATCTGTTAACAAGCTACCCAAATATTTAAAACATTTCACATTCTCCAGTTGTTTTTGATATATATATATATATAGAGAGAGAGAGAGAGAGAGAGGGGGGGGGGCACCATGGGAGAACTCGGGAGTAAAATAATTGTGAACATAAACCCTCCACGTCCGTAAACTATTTTATTTAATATTTAAATGCGGTACAGCTCAGGACGGAGCGTAGCGTTCCACCCATAATATAGACATATTTGTTATAATATTATGACGTATTTGCGTATATTCACCCGAAGTAAGCTTTGTTATGAACATCGGCGACACAGAGAGTCGCATCTCTTCATGTTATCAACATTGATATTAGAAAATAAATTGAATTTAAAATCTTGCTTTAGCAACATCGTGTTAAAAACTAGTTTTAAATTATGATTACAAAGATACCGCGTTTCTTTACCTTTTTTATAGTAATAGTAATGCTGAATAAGCACATAGGTCTGTAACGTGAGGTGGGTCTGCCATCTTGCTGTACCATGTCTAGGACACCTCTGTTCTTTTCGTTTTTATGTTTTTTGCACTTATGAGTTGAAATTTGCATCCGGCTGTTAGATGGGCATAATGGTGCGGTATTCCCATAGGCTGCTTGGGTTCTCATGGAAACGGCGGTATGCAGTTGCGCTGCTCTTTTTAATTTCGTTCATGATTCCACTATATGCGCAGCATTTTGCGTGGTTTATGAGCTGGCGAACACTTTTGCTGCAAGGGCTAAATATCTTTGTTATTATCAAGAAAAAAAGCCGCCTCTGTGGTCTAGTGGTCAGAGTTCCTGGCTACATCCAGAGGTCCGGGTTCGATTCCCGGCGCTACCACATTTTCTGAGAAGTAGTGTGTCTGCAACGGGGTCCACTCAGCCTCGTGAGGATAACTGAGGAGCTATTTCAAGGAAAGAGCGGCTCCGGCCTAGGAAACCGAAATTGACGGCCGTGGGCAACCGTTACGCTGACCACACGACCTCTCTTTGCTGAAGTTGGCACTAACTTCGCCGACAAGCGGCGGTCTCCCGGTCGGTATAGTTCGCTTGCGGACTAAAACCACGGATTTTTTTTTTGTTTCTTTTTATTATCAAGACAGTGTCTAAAGATTGAGTTTTAACCCATACCCATTAGTAAAGTACATTCATACAACCCACGATTTAAATAGCATGAGATTGCAGAACCATAAATAAAGGCCATGCTCCATGCGTTGGTGCACAGTTCGAAGGTTCATCACCGCCAGTGTCGGACACAAACTGAAACTGTTCACATGAAACCAATTTACTTGAAATGTTACATATGTTCCAGTCACATTTTTTTGTTCCTGAAAGTGACCACTTTCCGGCAGTTTTCTGAGTTCGCTCTGCTCCCCCTTATTTTTTTCTACCCCTAGCAATAAATCACGAAGGTCATCGTTATGTATTCATCCCCATTCTTATCTTCTCAGAGAAACAAATGTTTTTTTTAGATGAGTTTTTTTCCAAAACATTCGTAATTTGAATTTATTTTTCCTTTAAAATAAAAAATGAAGTTTCATAACAACAGATTTCCTCCTCAAGTTCATTAAATATTGAACTCTTATTTATAGAATTTTATTTTATCGTTGTCCTTTAATATCATATATATTTATAGCACGAAATAAGAAAACGGAAGGCTAATTGGGTTGGTCATATCTTACGCGGTAACTGCCTTCTAAAAGAAGTTATTGAAGGAAAGATAGAGGGGCGGATAGAAGTGACCAGAAGACGAGGAAGAAGACGTAAGAAGATGCTGGATGACCTTGGGGACAGAAGAGGATATTCTCATTTGAAGGAGAAAGCTCTAGATCGCATCAAGTGGAGGAACTGTTTTGGAAGAGACTGTGGGCCTGTCGTCTTGACAGATTACTGATGAATGAATGAATGAATATTTATAGATCTTATCCTGTTTAATATTGTTAAAATGGATCTTAGAGAAGTAGATTAGGGCAGGGGGTTATGGACTGGATTCATCTCCCTCAGGACAGAGATAAGCGGTGGGTTCTTGTGAACCGGGTCATGAACCTTCGGGTTCCGTAAGATGTTGGGATATTTTGAATGGATGAGTGACTCTTGACTTCCCAAGGAGGACTCGGCTCCATGGAGTTAGTTAGCGATGTTTAATTCTTTATTTCATTAAACCGATGTAAACACTTAACACTTTAATTGTTATTGTGATTTCTAAAATGTATTTTAGACTTTCGATAAAAATCCCATAGTTTATATTATCATATTACATCTTTTCGCTATTTTATATTTGCCTTATGCATTCGGCTGTTGCCCTATCTTATTCTTGGGAAAGGGGACATTTGTATTTAAACGTACGTGGCTAGAAGCCAAGAAACATTTTCGTTTTCCATCCTCTCTCACGTCCTTTCCTTCAGTTAACCCCATTTCAGAATTTTCATCCAGAATGTCGTTTCCTAACCTAATTATTGGTTGTAGCCGACAGAAATATAAATACAGCATTTCCCAACTATGCAAAACCAAGCGTGGCAGTGGGTCAGATTATGAATAAACGAATTCAGGTTGAGGTTGAGGCAGGATTTAGCGTTTAGTATGGGTATCTCACGCTGTAAGTGTCAACACACTTCGTACATCAGGCTAACAGCGTCCCTTTCTGCTGCTTACAGCAGAATAAAATGTTGGCCATTTCTGTTATCGTTCTGAAATGTTTGCCATGAACGATAGAAGGGCACCTAGTACAGGACGATGACAATTCAATTTTAGTGCTGTTCGAAGCACGTACTAGCGGCAAGTTTGATCAGATAGCGTAGCGTAAAGGACGTGCACTTAGATTCCCTTCGAACCCCTCAGTTGTAACATAAACATTTATTAGGCTTCTTCAGTCGCGTCGATAATAGAGCATGTGAATTAGATTGTGACGTATTCGAAGATGTTCTCTTCCATAAGCCACTGTGTTTTAAGGGAAGCTGATAAACGAAGTCTGATTCTCGACAGATCAAGCGCGTAGTAATGCTAATATTTGGAAGGTACATGGTTCCACCCTGTTTCAGGTTACCGCCATTATTGAACTCTCTTGTCGCTTTCTTCCATGTATTCATTACCATAAACAGAATGATTACATATTAGACCCTGATGTGATAAAGATGACTGCATTCCACATCTTCATATCCTGATACTCTTAACATCCATTTTAATATTATTCTCCCACCTATGCCACGGTCTACTTAATGGTCTCCTTCCTCTATGCTTTCCTGTTAATATTTTTCGCGTTCCTAATCTCTCCCACGAACGATCATTGACGCCGCGCGATCTAAGGCATGAACTGTGTTCGCCTGCTGAAACACTGGGGTCTTGGGTTCGAATTCCACTCTAGGTATTGAGGTCTGTGTGCATTTATTGTGTGTGTGCGTAGCGGCCTTGTGACGGGCTGATTCCCCGTACCAGGAATGAATTAAGTAACTTTCCTGGGGAGTAAAGCGCGGCCGGCGCGTAAGGCTGACAACCTTACCGCCATCTTTGAGCCGATTGTCTAGATAATGTGGGACCCTCAACGTCTCACAACCCTATGGGCACTCACGGCCTGGTACAGCGATAGCTTTACTTTACTTTTTTTTTTACTCCACTGTACTCTAAGAACTCTGGAGTCAGTTGCCCCTTCTTCTTCATCATTTGCCTCTTACCTCCATGTATTCACATCGAGCTCTCCTAAATAATCCTCTACATCTTAAGCCGTTTCTGTATTTTCTTTACAACACTTTATTCCGATTAGCTTATGTTAAAAAATTGCCTTATTCAGCCTTGTCTGGGCCATTCGAAACACATGCCGTGACTACTCCCTAATTTTCCTTCTTATATCCGGTACCAGATCTAGGATTTTCTGTAATTCATATCGTTCATGCTTGGTTTTGATTCTCTGAAACCCTTGAACAATTATTGGTCCATATATATTCCTGAAATGTTTTCGTTTATTACGCATTGATCATGACTGTATCATTTTAGTCATGTCCAGTACAGTTGCTTTTAACATGGACTTATGTGCTGTATGTTCTGAGATTCTGCCCGTAATCCTTGTAAGCAGTAATAATATCATCTTAGCGGGCTCCGTAGTCTAGGGGTAACGTTCCCACCTTATGACTCAAGGTACGCGGGTTCAAAAACCCAACGGAGGTCGTGGAATTTTTAAGGGCGGAAAAATTCAGGGAACAAGTCCTCCGGGAGGGACTTTAAGCCGTGTGTCCCGTGTCGTAGATTTACGGCACGTAAAAGAACCTCATGTCTCTAAGAGACCGCTGAGCTAAATTAGGCCCAACATTTCCCGCCCAAAAGTAGTTTCCAATGCCTCCGGTAGATGGGGAAGTATTAGGTACCACTGCCAAGTAGAGGATAGAAACCTTGCTAGCAGAAAGGGGCTAATAGCGAGCACCAGTACCGGTAGGGGATGGAGACTGTAGAAATTAAAAAAGGGGGACGTACAATAGACTATCAGTCGGGTGCATGGGGAAACCCACCCCCTCAATACTGAATCACTGAATAATAGTAGAGGATAGAAACCTTGCTAGCAGAAAGGGGCTAATAGCGAGCACCAGTACCGGTAGGGGATGGAGACTGTAGAAATTAAAAAAGGGGGACGTACAATAGACTATCAGTCGGGTGCATGGGGAAACCCACCCCCTCAATACTGAATCACTGAATAATATCATCTTAGAAATTCTGGGATTTGGCACCGTGTATATGTGGTGTTAACCGACGTTTCGGAGGAACGTATCGCCTCCATCTTCAGGGTAGAAAAAAATATAAGAAATCTGCAAGCGAAGAGACCGTGAAAAACGGTAAAACCACATATACACGGTACCAAATCACAGAAGACTGCTTTCTTCATAGTCACCGCCGTGAAAGCCTCAAATCTTACAATATCATCTTAATTTGAAAGATGGGTTATTTTTGTATTGCCAGCTTTTCTTAAGTTGCTGCTTCACTCTAAGCTATATTTTTTTTAATCGGAAATATTAAACGTTTCGAGTTTCGTCTCGCTCAAGGATATATTCTGCAGCAATTACAGATCTTTATTTCAGCGATCATTAAGCTGACGTCTACTGGGCTGTGCCTCAGTTTGTTTATACTTTTGGCCTTGATAAGCCTTTGAAAGTAATTCCAGAAGACCGGAACACACCCAAAGACTTAATCCTTGAACGGAGTATATTATTTTTTATTGCTAGTGGGGTGGGACTAAGTCCCTTGTACTGCGGCCACTTCTGGCCTATTGTACCAGCCCCAGATGATAGGTGAGGGTGATTGTGGAGCAATTGGTGGAATGAAGATTGGCAGGGGAAGTCGAATTACGCGGATAAAACCTGTCCCAGCGCCACTTTGTCCACCACAAATCCCACATGACCAGACCCCTGGATCGAACCCGGGCCGCCGCGGTGGGAAGCCAGCGACTAACCGCTTGAGCTATGGCGCGGCCTGAACGAAGTGTATGTCTCATAACACATAGCTAATTTAACTGCATTATTGCTGAAATATTTTACAGTTGTACAAGTTATCTAGGACAACTAAAGGAAATATTAGTATTATCTGATGTATACTCATATGCAGGCGTCCTACCGTGTGTCTAAAGATCTAGAAAAACCGAACGGTGAAGTTCATGGAGGTAGTCCTAGGCCCGCTGGGGCCGTAGTGCCAAGGGGGAAAAAATACTCATATGCTCGGAGTAAAAATTAAGTTGTCCCTTAATTAATTAATTAGGGTTTCATCATTCTTGGCCTCGACACTAGATGGAGGCCAGTTTTCAGCTTCACGCCCCTACCGCTTTACCCCAGGGAACAGCCTCAGGCACGCATTTGACAGGAGGAGTCGTGGGCCACAGGGCCGGTCAGGACGCTGTGGAGAAGAGAACAATCCTGTCCCTTCCCGTAGCCGTCGCTATACTAACTACTCGTACAGCTATACCGGCTGCGCCCGAAATGTAAACAGAACTTTTGACAAAGATATGAGAGGCATTATATGAGTCACAGAACGCGGTACAAAGAGTGAATAATATTGGGTGTCCGGATGAGAGGTATCCAAAATAAATAAAAAAAATATATCTCAGAATGTAATTATCATACACGTTTCCGGTATATGTCATCGGAAAGGAAAACCCTGTAAGTTTTCTTTACCATATCCGGCTTACGCGCATGCGCCGCCACATTTCTGCCACCATGTTAGGAATCACCTGGACAGAGAGATGGCTGGGAGATAGATCGGCAGAAGTGGATCAATTGCTTGGCCTCCTAGGTCGCCAGATTTAGCGCCACTGATTTTTTTCTTGTGGGTTATGTGAAGAACATTGTCTACCAGGTTAAGATCAAAGACCAGCAGCACCTGAAAGCCCGCATAATGGACGCTGTGGCTATGGTAACACAAAACATGCTGGATCGTCTGGATATTTGTCGTGCCACCAAGGGAGCCCATGATGAAATTTATTGGGAAAGTTATACTCACAAAAAACTTTGATAGTTTTCTTTTGTAGTGGTGTAAACAATAAATGTGTATAGTAAAAGCTTTCTGAGATATAATTATTTTATTTGGGATATATTTCATCCGGACACCATATATAAGCAAAATATTTGACAAAGATATGTGAGGCGTTTTATGAACCAAGAGTGAATAACATATTGTGCCATTGAAACATTCACCACGTAACCTATAGTACGTAAATCGGGAGGGTTAAGGAACTCAGAATCTGTCTAACACGATAGACTCGTGCTTCTTCGTCTCCCACTTCAGTTTAGGCGCCATGTATAACTTTCAACAATAGCTGTTGTAAAGGAACAACAGACAAAAAGTTGAAACTTGCTATTCCAGAATGAATTGGTATCAGGCCCTGGTATGGCCACGTTGGTAGTTATATTACAACAAAGGATTATCTGATAGGAAACAAACAAGACGAAACCATCAAGAGAAATGCGATATCTGTGTTTTACAAGCGGATAACTCTGAAACTGGAAGAAGCTATTACAATTTAAAGTAATTAAAGTATGTCGGAATCAAAAACCAGTAAGACGATTACAGTTTTGGTTCCCTTATGCATAAAGGGAATTGACAGAACATCTTTACGCCTGTTTAAACCGACAGAAAGTTGAAGAAGAACTTACAACCATAATATAGCCCTTCCTTTCATGATGTTCGAGGCGTTTGAGAACGGTGTTATCCGGTGTAAAGCCGATGATAAAGGACAGGGAAGTAGAAACGAGAAGATTTAAACCTAAAAATTAATGAGAGTTGCCGTTTGTTGATAGAGCTTAGTGCTGCAGCTAAATTCATTTGTTTCTGCTGTCGTCAAATGTAATAGAAATAATAACAGTCATCTTAAGCCTGTATATCTCGGTAAAACTTACCTACAATTTCAAAACCATTCGTTCCTTCAACGTCATTGAAAGCTAACTGGAATATTCACCCTCTTTGTTTGTATTGTTGAAATAGTGTTCGAATTAAAATGAAATGAATTATTTATTATTATTATTATTATTATTATTATTATTATTATTACTGTGACATGACGTCTGAAAGCCGGAATATCGGAGTCAGAGTGGGCGTTCATTGCCAGGCAACGACTTGGTAAACACATTCCCAAGGCAACGAATGAACAAGCAACAATCGAGACATTATTGAGCTATAACGATGGAAAGTGTGTTTTCTGCTGGATCCGCCCGGAGGGTATATAATGAGGATCCCAGGCCAGCTGAATAAGAATTGAAGGAGTATCTTGAGATGGCAGTTGAATACCGTATTTACGCATGTATAGGCCGCAGCACAATTTTCAGACAGAAATTATAGAAAAAATAATTTTCTTGGAATATTATTTCAGGGGTAGAACACCCTGTATTACTAATTATGAATATAATTTTTTTAAATGAAGTGTGATTTCGAATATTTCGAATATAAGCCGCACCCCAGTTTTCCTCTTGAATTTTTGGCAAAAAATGTGCGGCCTATACATGCGTAAATATGGTAATTGACAAGAGATAGTAAGAAAGGAATTAGACTGTGAAAGGAACACTTCATGTGTGCTGCAGTTACAATGATACTGTTATAATTACTGTGTTGAAATCCTTTGCCAGGATACAACTAGGGAAGACTGAGAAACCTAGCGTGTGTGTAACGGTGAACTGCAACATATGCGCATCAGCGATAGCTCTGTATTACTTGTAATTACGAATTGAGTGCATAAGTACAATGAATTCAAATATCCAACCCATGCCCTTCTAATGGTCACCCGCGCACGTGACATTATTATTTCTTATTTCAGATGCAGTGAAATAATTTTGATTAATTCGTACACTTACATTTCCCTTTCCTACCACAGACGATCTGCTGATGGTAGATTCTAGAGGACCTGACGATGATGTGTAACACTCAGAAACTTTGGCGCATACGAGGAAAATTTTCAGCCCATTACCACAACAGATACCATTATGAGACTATATTGAAAAAATTTGAATTTGCAGACGCTGATTATTACGCGTCGTCACTTCGATGCTCTGTTTTTAATAAATGTCTTTACTGACACTAAATATTTCCCCTCTGTCCTCGAAACAGTCGGCATTCACGTTCAGTTACATACGTAACTTACCATGTCCAGTTGCTCCTTCAACCAATTCCCCTCGGCTGGATGTGTTTCTGCTGCAAATGCATTTGTAAATATATAGATATTTTTAATTAATAATGTTTGTGTGTAAAAATCTGTAACTGATCCATTTTCCCTGTTTTTTTGTTGTTTTTGGTCAATTTTTCCTGTGTTGTCGTATTACTGCTGCTGTTTGTATTCTTGCTGACTGTAATTGGCCATTGGCTGCTGAGTTCAGCACGTAAGTAAATACAGAACTGAATTATTGTTGCTACAGTTTTTGTCATGCTTAAGTTATAATTGTTTTTTCTGTTGATCAAGTACTTAGATAAACAAGGAATTGAACTGAAAAGCTGGACTTCTATTTCCGGCAGGGCCAAGATATTTTTCTCTACTCAACAGCGTACAGACCGTTTTGGGGCCCACCCAGCCTCCTATCAGATGGACGCCAGAGTCTTTTTTCCGGGGCTACAGCGACCGGATCGTGAGTCTGGTAACTCACCTCCAACTAATGCCGAGGTCAAGAATGGTGGGGCTATACGTCTTTATGACTTGACGCTTAATTGATTAAGCGCTGGAGCAAATTCTCTTCAATTGATTGTTATTATTTATTATTAAGCAGTATTGTTAGGATAATTATGCTGACATTTCTGAGCCTTGCTGGCTGGTGGCACTGGAAGTCGAGCTGCGCATGAGTTACGTAGATCAACACCGTCACATGTGAGTGACGGCCCCACTCACTTCATTCGTCTCAAGGTCAGTAGCAACTTGAAGAAAGATGTTTATGTCAGTAAATTATATACAGAGACCCGTGTGTATTACAGTGAGTCATCTGGAAGCGTGTCGAAGGAATCAGCTACGTCCTGCTCTAATCGGGGGCACGCGGTAGCGTAGTTGGTTGAGGCCGGAAGTTCGCGGGTTCGAGTCCCGATGAGATGGATTTTTTTCAATTAATCTTATCCTTTCAGCTACACTATGGCCCCGTGGTCGACTCAATTTCTAACAGAAATGAATACCAGGAATCTTCCTGGGGGGTTAAGGGCGGGAGGCGCGCAAGGCTGACAAACTTACGCCATCTGTGAACCGATTGTCTATAAGATATGGGAGCCTCAACCGCTCACGATCCTATGGGCCTCCACTGCCTGTTACAGGGATAGCTTTACCTGCTCTAATCTTGTTATGTGGCCGTGATAACCGTGTGTACCAAAAGTTTGAACGTTAAATTACCCCAGATTTTGTCCACATAATTTGTTTCGTTTACTACTTGGAACCAAGAACCGTTTCTTCTCTAAACGTGAACCTACTGGTTTTTGTAATGGAGCTGCGGTGTGTTGTCTGAGAGTAAGAACAGACGTTTGGACCGCCTTTGTGGTTAAGTGGTCAGAGTTTCTTCCTACAGATCCAGAGGTCCCGGGTTCGATTCCCGGCGCTACCAGATTTTCTGAGAAGTAGTGGGTCTGGAACAGGGTCCACTCAGCCTCGTGAGAATAATTGAGGAGTTATTTTAAGGAAATGGCGGTTTCGGTCTAGAAAACCGAGATTAACGACCGTGGGGATCCGTTCCGCTGGACGTTCTGCGACACCCTCTATCCGCTAAAGTCGGCACTAACTTGGCCGACAAGCGGCGGTCGCTCGGTCGGTATAGTTCGCTTGCGGGCTACAGGCCACGGAGTTGTTCATTTACTTCTTGGAACCAAGAACCAATTGCTTCTCTAAACGTGATCCTACTGTTCTTTGTAATTGAGCTGCGGTGTGTTTTCTGAGGGTAAGAACAGACGTTTGAAACATCTTCGCCTTGGGAACGGTGAAGGCACTATCTCGGCAGTCTCGTGAAGGGGCCGATGAGACCCATGTAGACTTGTGCTACGGTTGTGCTAACTCATTAGTTAAACGCGAATGAGAATTACGCGAACATAAGTAAGGGTTGACGAGTATAAGACATATTTTAATTAACATATCATTTCATTTTATTCTTCTGAATTACCTCTCGCAAGAGGGTCATGCCTCACAGTTTCAGAACCGCTTCTCCTAAAGAACGTTATTAATAGCATGAACGAGTCCTGACAAAGGAAGCCTGTTCCCTCTTCCGCCGATCGCTTCCTGCCAATGGACAGTCGGCACTTCACAGCCTTGCTAACAAGCATCCATCGGTGGCGTATTCTTTTTGAGGACTTTAATCTCTAACCTCTTTGCAAGCGACACGGAGGAAGTGGAAGGTACCAGGGCGTTTCATTCACTGCTTACCCCTCGTTTCTTTCTGTTCTTTCTTCTTCTCTTTCAGTAATCTCTTTCTTTGAGACCGCCATAGGAAGTTCGATACAACTCTCTGCTCCACGCATCAACTTCTTTACCTCTATTCATAGTGAAGTTTCTTTTGTATGAAGGTATGTCTTGTAGTCACTCGTATGTTTTTATTCACATTAGTAACAGTGTCTGGCTGTGCCGAGAATGAAACTTCTAAAAGTATACAGCGTGTAAGAGACTGGCTCGTTCTCGGTAACATTACATTAACGTTTGTTAACATAATGTAGCTGGAAATCTAATTTGTTTCGGAACTTCCACTGGTAGACTAGACATAACGAATTTTATCAAAGTCGAAGAGAGAGAGACTGAAAGAGGCATTAGCGGAATATTTAACCTCATCCACAGGTGACACGTATAGATCGACGAGCTTCAAAATGTAATTTCTCTGACAACTTTATTTCCATAATCTCATCTGAAGTTCCGCGGAATCAGTAGCTTAATCTATAACTTTGCATGTTGGAAACGCTTCTGCCACTCTATGTTTTAAATTATAATTGCTTCGCGACATTTTATTTGATTAGTTGTGCTAATTTCATAGATGGGACTGAGAGACCACTTGAAAAGCTTTCAGTTTTTTTCTCATGACAAGAATGAAGGACTGATTTTACTCAAAAACAAATTTGTCACACAATTTTAAATGTTGAATTCCTGTAGAAAATCCCCTTCAAGTCTGTGGGTGAAGTTGTCTCATGTGGACAGTCAGTCAGACGATCAGTAAATGCAATGCAACCTCTCTCTAACAGTGTAACGGGGTGCGCTTTTATGATTACGACTAAACACTTGGTATTTGCATGTTATATTTTGTTCTTCTCATCCGCAGACAAATCTGAACCGTGGATTAAGGGTACTAAAATGTGATACTGTGGGTTCTTAGCAAACTCTATAGAACAGATATATTTTGCACAAAATTCTGGACTTCCTTGAACATGAAGGCATGAATATGGAGCATATACCTTCTTGAGAAGCTGATAGTCACTCGTCTACTAAACATATTTCTTGCCTTTTATGAACAACGAAGGTTAATAACATAACTATGCGAAGAACCAGATGAATCGAGTACACATTTCAACATATATCTTTAAAATCAATTTCTTTCTGTCCTACCACTTACGCCTAGAATCCGCAAGAAGTCCCATCCAGTCAGGTTTTCGTGTTTAAATTTTGTTTGTACTTATCATACATGCTGCATATCCAGTCCATCTAATTCTCCTTGATTTTATCGCTTCAGTAATATTTGGTGAAGAGTGAACAGAAAGACCGCAAGAGTGACACATGCACAAGAAAATATGACACATAAACTCACAGATAGCCGCAAAAGAGTACAGCGAATAGTCGTGAGACTGAACAAAACATTGACGTGCATGAAAGGAGCGCGGGAACAAATGCAGTGTAGTGGTCTCCCCCCAAAAGAAACATCATCTAATGATGGCCCATATGAGGCCGAAACATGTCGTAAAAACTAGAAAAATACGTATCAAACTAGAGACATTTCAGAAATTGTATTAATCACTTTTAATGTATAAAATATACTTTTAGTGTCCTATTGATATTTTAATGGTTTTAACACCATAAATTATCAAAATACATTTTTAGTGAGTGACATATTTTAATGTGTTTTATATTGTTGCATTATTTACGTGTACTCTAATTATAAGGATAACTGAAAGATATTAATTTCCCATTATACAGTTTCTCCAGTCGCCAGTTTTTCCTCCCGCATAGGTCCAAATATTCTCATCGCTCTCTTCTCAAAGATACCCCAGCTATAATCTTCCTTTTGAGTAAGAGGCAACATTTCATACCCATACAAAACAAGAGCTAAAATTTTATGTTAATTTTTTTGTATCTTAATCTTCGTGTTTTTTTATTGCTTGTGGGTTGGGACAAAGTCCCTTGTACTGAGGCCACTTCTGGCCTATTGTACCAGCCCCAGATGATAGGTGAGAGTGATTGTGGAGCAATTGGTGGAATGGAGATTGGCATGGGAAACCGAAGTACTCGGAGAAAACTTGCCCCAGCGCCACTTTGTCCACCACAAATCCCACTTGACCAGACCCGGGATTGAACCCTGGCCGCCGCGGTGGGAAGCTAGCGACTAACCGTTTGAGCTATGGCGCGGCCATTGTTTGTATCTTAATCTTTATGGTTTCTTTATACTCTACGCAGAGATAAGACGATTTACGGGTAAAGAAGGTTCCAAGCCAGATCTTCTTGTTTCTCTGAGTCGATTGTTGTATTAAGGTGAGGGGATTTAAGTCGACGCGTTAGAACTTGAGTCTTAATATTCGTCTTTAGGAGCGAGGAATGACAGAGCGCACAACCTCAGTATCCGGTTCAGCAGCTTCAAGAGCGGAAGAGTAATATACAGCGTGTGTACATGTACCCGTTGTTTATTAGTTTGTTTCTTCGTTTACGGGAATGCACACGAATCTCTTGAGATCTTTGAGATACCTAAGTGCGACTTTGAACTCCAGTTTTTCATTAAAATCGGCAAAGAAGGCTGCAGTAAAGGCATTTATATGTGTTCATTTCCTGCTTTTCTTCCAAGAGTTTAAACATGACAGTAAGACGACTTTCAAAAACTGTATAACATTAAGACACTGAACTGCTAAAACCTGGAAGATGGCCTCGTTTTATGGTCCGTTGCACTGTAAATTTTTCTTGCAAGTAAAGAAATAATTATGAAGAAATTGAAACACAAACACAGAATCTGCTTGTGTAAGATAAGTTTTCACGGCGGTGACTATGAAGAATGCCGTCTTCTGGGATGTGGCACCATGTAGACATTGTATTAACCGACGTTTCGGAGGATCGTGTCGCTTCAATCTTCAGGTTATAAGAATTCTACACAGAATCTGGTTATTTTCCGTTATCCGGAAGACCAGAAAGATTCCTCCCTTGGGTTTTCGTACCGAGAGGGACGGAACAGTCGAAAGTTGTTTAATGTTGTTCCTTTTGTTAATTTCCTAGTTTTCTGTGTTCCCTCTATGTCACATAAAAAAACGCACCGTGGGGGCATATCGTCCATCTCTTTGGCAAATATATGAGCGGAAACGCGGCAATGTTGGGCGACGTTTCCCTCGTTTCATCAGTTCACTTAATCCGAAATCACCTATGATTTTGTTCCTAATGAGCATCCAATAATGGCCTACTTCGGCAGTAACTGCAGTGCCAGTGAGTACAGCAGGCTCTTTCCCCGGGGGCAAAGCGGCCGGGGCGTGAAGCTGGCCATTCATCTCGAAATAGTGTCGAGGTCAAGGATGCGTGGCTCTATACATCGACTCCTCCATAAGTCTTCATAGCATAGTATTTAATTAGTTAAGGACACGGAAATTTTACCATTTTTTTTTACTGTAAAGCAAAGTTTTGTGCAAAACATTAAGGAATTTTGACATCTGACTGACACATACATCAGACCTCAGTTGAGAGAGACATCTCAGTAGGTCCTTGGGGTCGTGCCATAATTCAGGCCGTTAGTCGCCGGTTTCCCACAGCGGCGGTCCGGGTTCGAACCCAGGTCAGGTCATGTGGAATTTGTGGTTGATAAAGTGACACTGGGACAGGTTTTCTCCGAGTACTTTGGTTTCCGCTTTGAATTCTAATTCCACCGACTGCTCCACATTCATCGTCATCTACCATCCGGGGCTGGTACAATAGGTCAAATAATGGCGGACGTAACACGTGGACTCGGTCTCGCCTCACTCCATGAAACTAAAAAAAAAGCTTCCCTGCCTTTAATTAATTGAGCACCACGTCATGAAGAGGTAGTGGGAATGGAGGTATTGATCCATGTACGAGTAATCATAACCTTGTCGCTGGGTGGAGATGAGTGGTCAGGTTCACGCCCCGACGGCTTTACTTTCATAGGAAGAGGACCCAGTACACATTGGATATTAGACTAGTTGACGCCAGAAGCCTGTCGGAACACTGTGGAAAAGAGAAAATCTTTTCTCTACCTGGAATCGAACCCTGGTTTCGTGGCTGTTCAGCATGTGAAGTGCATTTCAGTTCCTAGAATCTGGTGATTGCAGCATCTCGCTGTTCTCCCGGAACCCTACGTCCACTTGACAACGTTCTGTAACATCACCCACCTCTGGATCCTCATGTCCCAGATGGAAGCTTACAGCAACAGACAAATCCTGCGGATATCTCGGCTCAGTGTCCAACATTTGCGGCTCGGCAGGTTTTAGTGAGAACCTTCCGCCCTGTATGTTATCTCCAGCTACTGTTAAATTTGGTCGCAACCATTACGTAGTGACACTTTTGTCGTTATAAATTAGCTTCATTGTAAATACTATTTAGGTTTACACAAAAATACTTTATTCAGACTTCTTTGATGCATGAGCACCGCCTCTGTGGTCTAGTGGTCAGAGTTCCTGGCTACAGATCCAGAGGTTCCGGATTCGATTCCCGGCGCCACCAGATTTTCTGAAAAGTAGTGGGTCTGGAGCGGGGTCCACTCAGCCTCGTGAACATAATTGATGAGTTACTTGAATGGAAAAGTAGCGGATCCGTTCTAGAAATCCGAGATAAACAGCTGTGGGGATTCGTTGCGCTGACCACGCGACACTAACTTCTCCGACAAGCGGCGGTCGCTCGGTCGGTATAATTCGATTGCGGACTGAAGCCACGGAGTTTAGTGTTAGTTTGGTACGTGAGATTCAGGATTTGCCTGAAGTGTGAGACTGAGTAAATGGGGGGGTGTTTGAACTGGCTCATTCCTTATCCAGAGGCAGGCTTTGTGTAGGATGGTGACTCTTCAGAGCGTATTACAGAAGTAGTCAGACGATTGTAATTTGTGAATAACTGAATGTTGAGCGGCTGAACGGGAAATCTCGCACTTTAAAAATAGCGTATGAATGGAGCAGGAACCTGGCAGAGATATTTCAGTAGCTTTAAAGTCATTACTTGTATAGAGGCAGCTGCCATAACTACTCTGCCGTGTCATTATCTCTGTGGGAACCAATCGATGTTGCTAGGGAATAGTGCATGTTGGAAGCATAACGTCTTCTCTGCAGATCTGCTCCATTTCAGCTTTTGTTCTAGTCTGAGCCTTCCCTTTCGTCCGCCTTTTCTTCAGCTGAACTCTTGGAAATTCAGTTTCATTATCCTCTTCACCCTTTCATCAGTTCTATTTTAGTCCACTGTATTGTCTTCCTAGGGCAGAGAAAATAAAACCTTCATCCGCGATCTGAAACGAAGCCGTCTCTAATAATCTATACATTAATCGTTTTTGTTATTTCGTGGTTGATCGTGCAGAAGCGAACGGACTGACAGCCAATGTAAAGAACTTTTTAGGAATGGCAGGGAACTCACCGAGAAGTTCAGGACGTAATCAATATTTAGTCTCTCAAAAGTTTTTTTTTTTCTGCGATAACATTTCTTTATTTCCTCTTAGTACACTTGTAGAATTTTCGGTTCTAAATATTAACTATATTATAAATTATATTTAAGCAGCCTGTTACATTCCACATTTCTATATGTATAATATAAACTCCATCGTAAATGCAACACTTTGTTGTAGTTCTTATCCCCCTTCTTTTACACTACACGTTTCGGCCGCAACCGGCCGTCATCAGGTGTATTTCACTTCACGTAGCTGTCACAAGAACTCAGTATTAACATTTAAACTCCGTATTTCAATTGTTCATTGCTCTGTCGTCACTCATATTAAAGAAAAGCAGTGGCACGCACACAGAGAACCTGCACAAAATAACACGCGAGCTGTGCTGAAAGCAAGAGGTAGCCGCTGCAGCACATGCAAACATAGAGCAGATGACAGGCGAGTTGTTCTGAAAGCAAGAGGTAGCCGCTGCAGCACATATAAGCATAGAGCAGGTATCCCTGTGATTTTGATTTAAATTTTAAAATATTAAAACTAAATTGGGAAATAATTTTTTAAACCAATTTACGCGTGAATATTAATAAAGATTTTAAATATAAAAATCGACAAGGCAAGTTCTGGAATATCGGGTGCCGATTGACGACAGAGCAATGAATGATTGAAATCTGGAGTTTAAATGTTAATATTGGGTGCAGTGTGACAGCTACGTGAAGTGAAATACACCTGATGATGGCCGGTTTCGGCCGAAACATGTAGTGTGAAAGAAAGGGGGCAAGAACTACAATAAAGTGTTACATTTACGACGGAGTTTATATTATACATATAGAACTAAATATTAATTTCCAATTTCCTTAACAACGGTTTTACCATGTCATGATTGCATACAATTTTGTATGTTTACGACATTTAAGGATAAATACGTACACAGTGAAACATATTATATTCTGGAAGACTTAAAATTTTGAAAGTATGTTCACCATTGAAGAACGTAATAACAATGGAAATTAATGACCAATATGACGACAGGCTGGGGTTCACAAGGTTACTGCAAAAATAGTTTTATCTTGCGGTTAACAAAATAGACTAAAACGTTACTGAAAGCGCATTGGCGGCATACACCTTTGTCTCTTCTGTACATATGGTAAGAAGTCATTATTTGTTTATAGATTTATATATTGTCGGAGGATGTGAAGATGCGCTTGGCGCTTTTGTGAGCACTGAAGAATAGTGCAAAGGCATTTTGTTGTGAAGACTCCGAAGTTACACGGCCTTTCAATGAAGGAGGTTTCTGTTAAGGTAACATGAGAGACTCACTGGAATGTGAAGTTTATTTAACTTGAAGAATGTAGCTATCTGTATTCGCACGCAACTCAACTACCATGAAGATGGAGGCGATATGTTCCTCCGAAACGTCGGTTAAAACCAAGAATACACGGCGCCAGATCCCAGAAGACGACTTTCTTCATAGTCATTGCCGTGAAAACCTCAAAACTTACATTTATTTAACTTATTTTCTCATTCTTTAAGGACAAGTTAAAAACGTTGTGCCATCCAATATTCGAGTATTCTATTTATAACACCAGAAAGACGGTCTCATGACATCATATATACTTTAATACTTCCGAAGGGAATAGGTTTGTTTTGAGGGGGGAATCCTCGTCAATTATGGAACGTGTTAATATGCCTGCTTATAGACTCTACTAGTCCCCATCTGTAGTACCGTGTTGTACATCGATGCTGACGCGAGCAAGCCTCTGGTTAAACTGTCAGTCACCTCGACATGAAGTTGGGGACTGTGTAATGTCTCCACAACGTCGACATCTCAGCTTTCCACTACACTGCGTTTCTTAACAAACCTCCGCGAAAATATAAGAAGCTATTGCAATATCAATTTGGCTTTTTGCTTGTTTATTTTAATTGATTGTAACATATCATAAAGAATGTTTTATTAATATTAACTGTATGTAACCTGTCTGGATGTGAACTAGGAGCCGGGTTACAGGCTGGACGACTGAAAGGTCCGAGTTCGAGTCCCGGTAGGGTCAAGAATTTTCTCTTCTCCACGTCGTTCAGACAGGCTCTTCGGTTCACCCAACCACCTATCCAATTTGTTTAAGGGGCTCTTTCCCCCGTGGTAAAGCGGCCGGGGCGTGAAGCTGACCACTTACCTCCAGCTTTTGCCGAGTTCAAGAACATGTGGAGCTATACATCCACTCCCCCACACGCATTCATGGCGTAGTGCTTAATTCGTTGACTACAGGGACAACTTTACCTTTTACCTTTACCTGAACGTGTACTTAATCAATTAAACAACGTTTATATTCAGGGACAGGCGGTTATTTCAGCAGCTCTACACTTTACTGTCGTAAGTATGTCTACATTTTCTTTGTTACTTTACATCATATTTCTAATTATTTACAATTTCAGGCACTCCTTAAGGGATAACAGAGTCTACTTGAATCTCGGGTGAGAAAATCTCCACTAACACAAGCTCCCCCTCTTCTTCGTCTTACTTTCCTCCCTCCCCATTTTATTTTATTTTATTTTATTTTATTTTTTTCATGTTATGTCTCTTTCGTAATTTTAGTTACTTTCCGTGTCTTGTAAACAGAACTTACCAACAATTAGTATAAAGTTCTTCTAATGTGTGATGTTGCTTTCACAGAAGAGTCTAACATCCATAGCTACGGAGAAGTTTTACCGTCGTGGCTTTATTCAGTTTAATTAAACTTCGCTTCGATGCTTCTTCTATAAGTTTTCATCCCATTGTTTCGCATCAATAACTGTAAATTCTACAAAAAAAATGTATTCAGAAAGATCAGCATTTACTTTTTTCAAGATTTTCTTCTTTCTACAGGGATCAAATTTAAATTAAACATCTCTGAAGGTTTTGACAATAGTTAAGTCATTGTACCAATATTCTGTTGAACATTATCAATTGTTTCATGTGACGTTTCGAAAATTGTTATTGATCTCGTATTCAGGTGCATGGCTTTAATTACATCGATACCCTTCTTCTTTGTTGTTATTTTTAATTTTATTTACGACGATCATTATCGAACTCAGGATCACGAGGTCTGGTAGTAGCCTAGTAACCAAAAGGTTCCGTTTCCAGTGACAATCTTCGCCAGTAAATTTGCTAATAGAAACTGAACCAACTATTAATGGTCAGTGTCCAGTGTGGTGCTAGTAAGACATGCACCATGTCTGCCCCACACTTTATCCACTCTAATTACTTTCAAACTCAAGGGTCCTGAATACATTTTTTTTCGTTTTTAGTTATGACATTACTGCACGTAACCTAAAAATGCTTCCGATGATAACAGTGATGCTTCGATTTTGACTGAACCTCTCACTGGAGGCTGCATGTACTGACTGGGTTTCTGTGCTTTTCCTCAAGAAAACTGCTAGAGTTATACTCAAACTTCGACACTACTGCTTTCCTGCCACGTTCCTGCAGTTTTCACACTCATAATGATCCGATTCTATTCTGTATAACTACGCCGCTTGGAAATAGTCTCTAAATAAAGTAAGGAATTCCTTACTTACTCATGGAGCTGAGCCCTTCTTGAGAAGCCACAAATTCTGCAGCTACTCAAGAATTTCCCACCATTTTATGGAACCCGAAGGTTCATTACCGTGTTCACAAGAGCCCTCCACTGGTCCCTATCCTCAGCCAGATCAATCCAATCCATAACATCCCATCCTATCTCTCTTAAGATCCATTTTAATTTTGTCAACCCACTCGCGCCTTGGTCTTCCCAGTGGTTTCTTTCCTTCTGGCTTTCCCACCAATATCCTATATGCATTCATCGTCTCCCCCATTCGTGCTACATGCCTTGCCCCCTTATCCTCCTTGACTTCATCATTCTAATTATACTTGGAGAAGAGTACAAGTTATGAAGCTCCTCATTATGCAGTTTTCTCCAACCTCCTGTCCCTTCTTCCCTCTTCGGTCTAAATATTCTCCTCAGCACCCTGCTCTCAAACACCCTCAGTCTATGTTCCTCCCTAAATAAACTAAGGAATAACAAACGTAATGTAGCTGTTCAAAGGCTATTATACTTAGACGCAGAAGGGCCATGTACGTATATACTGTCATGGACTCATATTTCCTGCAGTCTTTTTCGGTCTGTGTACAAAGGGAAAGTAAACAGTACGAGTGCCGGTCACGGTAGCCGAGCGGTCTAAGGCATGTACTGTCTTCGCTCGCTTGGAAACCGGGATCGTGGGTTCGAATCCCACTCAGGTAATGGATGTTTAGTTTGTGTGTGCGTTTTTCTGTGTTTGTGTACAGGTAGAGGCCTTGCGACGAGCTGATCACCCGCCGAAGGAGTCCTACCGAATGTGTAAGATCTAGAAAAACCGAAGTGAACGGAGAAGTTCGTGGAGGTAGGCCTAGGCCCACTGGGGCTGTAGTGCCAAGGAAAAAACTTTATGAGTGGCTTTAATATAATCTGCTTATCAACAGAATTATAGAAGTTATACGTAATGGTAAAGATCCATATATTTAGAAAATGCGGTGTGTTAGTTCAGGGTGTGTCACTAGTCGTGGTAAATTCTAACTCCGTTTCGGTGTGCACACATTTCCCTAAGTAATCTGTGCGATGCTGCTTACGTCATTCTCTGCCATGTTGATCTACGACAGACACGCATCCGAGCCAGTCTCTGTACAGATACCGCATTACACAAAGTTATAAATTATCTGTGCTCATTTTTCGTCAAGTATCCGTTGTGCCAACGTTGAATATTTTACATAAAAGCTGCAGATGTTACAAAGATCTGGAGGTCTTCTCTGTGTCATGATAAGTCGCTTTTGGCAAAATACATAACTTTTAAGTTTGGCTACATGTAATTTACGTTTTGTATCCAGACGATATGAACTAGAATGAAATTATTCTGACATATTTTATTTCATCAGTTGGACCGATTATGTGAGAAATGAAGAAGTGTTAATTAGAGTCAGCGAGCAGAGGAATATCCTACACGAAATAAGAAAACGGAAGGCTAATTGGATTGGTCATGTTTTACGCAGAAACTGCCTTCTAAAAGAGGTTATTGAAGGAAAGATAGAAGTGACAAGAAGACGAGGAAGAAGACGTTAAGAAGATGCTGGATGACCTTGGGGACAGAAGAGGATACTGTCATTTGAAGGAGAAAGCTCTAGATCGCATTAAGTGGAGGAATTGTTTTGGAAGAGACTGTGGACCTGTCGTCTGACAGATTACTGATGATGATGATGATGATGATGATGATTTTATTTCAGACCCACCAATACCAAAATTCCTCGAGTAATGAATACAAATATGGACGGCAGAAGCGATATGTTTCCATCGTATATATTTTGTATGAAAATGTATAAAATGTGGATCTATACATCCGCTCCCCCATACACCTTCATGACGTAGTGCTTAATTAGTTAAGCACAGAGACAACTTACCTTTATTAATAAAATTATGGAACAAGAGGCACCTGCTATATTAGAAAAGCATCAAACCCAGATGAAGAGCAACGAAACAAAACATGAGAAGACTGTGTTAATAACTGCTTTAGAGATCACCTCCATTCGTGAGGCGTACCAACCCACCGTTATGAATTGGATTCCTTTTTAAAGAAATCCTATTCAGGACGTTTTATTATATTTATTTCTCGATGAAAGGAACTGCTTTTTCTTTCTCGTATAAGATGGCGATGGTATATAAAATGAAAAGACCCCGGTGTTAGAAGAGCTGTAGGCAAGTATTTTCTTTGTGAGGTTCTGCTGGTTGTATTGTGGTGAAAGTGACATGCAAACTGCAGCGGTTGTGTTCACAGGGGTTGGTGTGTCACACCAGCACTGCAGCAGAAATCCCGTCGTCTCACCTCTAATGGGTATGTTTAGTTCTTTTAATGCCTACAAGACTTCAAAGACAACAAAAGCGTTCCCTACATAATATATGGGTCTATCTGTAGTGTCTTAATACAAGCCTACATCAAAGCAGTAATGGGATGAGCCTATTTGTCTCAAAGGTAACATTACGCTTGGTAGAGTAATGCGATATTTAGTAAGATGGAGATCAGTTCAGGACTCAAAACGGCGCAGTACTTTTTTAACAGTGGTCAAGGTCACTAGTGCTGTGGAAGCATCTGTAGGAACACAGTGACTGGCGTAAATAAACTTATATAATTAAAGCACGTTTTTGTTGTAATGAGGTTAAGTTTGGCGTGAGATAATGACGGATGACTTTGGTATTGGATGGTCAGAGTTCGATATAGCCATTTAAGCGGACGAACTGGTAATAACACAAAAGATTTTCTTTATAGAAAGTTTGAAAGGACAACATAGGAACATTTGCAGCATAAATCATGCACCCTGCTAAAAAGAATCGCTTATTGGGGGGTGGAGTCCAACTCGGTCCACTCGGCACGGCGGCCACTGATTGGCCTATTGTACCTGCCCCGGGTGATTATGATGATGCAGAATTTGGTGGAATGAAGATTGGCAGGGGAAACTGAAAACCCGCCCCAGCGCCACTTTGTCCACCACAAATCCCACCTGACCAGACCCGCGATCGAACCTGGGCAGCCGCGGTTGGAAGCCAGCGACTAACCGTTTGAGCTATGGCGCGGCCGCACATGCACCCCGCTCACTACCTGACTCAAATTCGAGCATCTGGTTGCGGTGCAGGATGTGGGGTATATGTTAAACAATTTTCCATCTATAATGTAATATTATTAATTCTCTGACTGTTTAAAGTTTCATTGTTTTATAGCTTGTTGGTTTTATAGTTTTTGTTGGTTCGGACATGAATAGCATTTGTTGTACTTTACTCTGCAGCATCACGTGACGACCTTCTTTATATTGCTATAGACAATTCCGTCAGAATTAACTAAGCGTTGTACTATGGTGATACGTGTATGTTGTTATATTGCTTGAACAAAAACTGTGGTGCAGTTTGCATTCAAGCTAAATCGTGTTGCCATATCAGCTAATTACAAGCGGAGGACTCTTTTGAACAGGATAATGAACTTCCAGTCTGCATAAATGACAGAATTTGTTGGCGAACTGAGCGATTACTAGCTTCGTAACGAATACTCTGCTGTGTGAAGTTAATATTATTTTGAAAACAGGAGTATTTTTTACTGCTAGTGCGGTGGGACTAAGTCCCTTGTACTGCGGCCACTTCTGATCTATTGTACCAGCACCAGATGATAGGTGAGGGTGATTGTGGAGCAATTGGTGGAATGAAGATTGGCAGGGGAAACCGAAGTACTCGGAGAAAACCTGCCCCAGCGCCACAATATCCACCACAAATCCCACTTGACCAGACTCGGGATCGAACCCGGGCCGCCGCGGTGGGAACCCAGCGACTAGCCGCTTGAGCTATGGCGCGGCCAATACAGGAGCAAGTATAAGTTAGGAAGTGTATGTAACCAATTTTGTTGTATTATCCCATCGCGTAGTTGGTTGAGGCACTATGCTACAAGCCGGAAGGTCGCGGGTTCAAGTCCCGATGAGGTTATTGGATTCTTTTCAATTGACCTAATCCTTCCAGCCGTACAATGGTACTGGGGTTCACTCAGCCTCTAACAGAAATGAGTACCAGGAATTAATTAAATAATTTTCCTGGGGAGTAAAGCGCGGCTGGCGTATAAGGCTGACGACCTTACCGCCATCTTTGAGGCGATTGTCTAGATAACCTATGAGCCTTCACGGCCTGGTACAGGGATAGCTTTACTTTTATTTATCCCGTAATGATTAGCACAAATGAATCAAACCAAATTAAATCTCCCATGATACTCTTCTTTGCTGACTTAGATCGAAATTTGTAACTTCTCGGATATGAAACTATCATGAACAAGGAAACACCGCCGTGAGTTGAAACAATATAGAAGAATATGGAAGCAGTCTTCGCGAAAACAATTTACGGAAACTTATTAGACCAGCGGTTATTAAACTGCGTATCTAGCAATTGTCGAACGGAGAGAAACATTATTATAAACATTTGAGTCACAGTAGTGACTGTGTTCCACAGACTTCATCGTTAAAAATTTCTACATTTATTCAATGATTCTTGGCCTAATCATCAGTTATATCCCTAAAGAACATTAACAAATCGGTATTCACGATGGAAATTCGGTATGTTTTCTGTGAGGTTGTAGCCGTGTTTCGAACATCATTTGGACGAATTTCAGGTTTCGAAAGTGTACAGATACACTTAATAGACGTAATTTGTTTCAGATCATACAGTAGACCAAAATTCTATGGTTATAAATAGCCTAGTCCCTCAGTTCGTGTGAATTTCCTTGCCGATATTCCAGAGTTGTTACTATTTAATACTTGCAGGACGCGTTACCGCGGCCGGTCACGGTAGCCGAGCGGTCTAAGACATGCACTGTCTTTGTTCGCTCGGAAGCCGGGATCGTGGGTTAGAATCCCACTGAGGGCATGGATGTTTGTGGGCGTTTTTCTGTGTTTGTGTACAGGTAGAGGCCTTGCGACGAGCTGATCATCCGCTCAAGTAGTCCTACCGAATGTGTAAGATCTAGAAAAACCGAAGTGAACGAAGAATTTCATGGAGGTAGTCCTAGTCCCACTGGGGCTGTAGTGCCAAGGAAAAAAAGAAAGACGCGTTACCGCAGTAGTAGCCTCGTCGTCAGTATATCATGCATGCCTTGTTTATTTAACGTTCCTCCGTGTCTGTATGTTACCATTGAGGCTCATCTCCCAGTATCGGAAGCAAACAGTAATGGTAACATGTCCATATAATCGTTATGTGATATTACTGTTTACTTGGGGCTTGAGGAAGCCGTAGCATAGTCGATTGAGGCACTATACTACAAGCCGTAAGGTCGCAGGTTAAAATCCCGGTGTCATTGGATATATTTTTTTTTCAATTTACCTAATCCTTCCAGCCGCAGTCTGGCCCTGGGGTCGACTCAGCCTCTAACAGAGAAAAGTACCAGGAATCTTCCTGAGAGATAAAAGGCGGCCGAGGCATAAGGCTGACGACCTTACCGCCATCTGCGAGCGGATTGTCTAGATAATGTGGGATCCTCAACGGCTCACAACCATATGGACCTCCATGGCCTGTTATAAGGATAACTTTACTTTCTCTTTTACTGTTTACTTGAGCATAATATTGTCGCTGATTTCAGTACAAAACTGGAAATATAATTAATTCGTGCTTAGACTTAGTTGGACTTAAGCCCCGCATATCACAGTCGTCATTCTAAGGGTGCATAGTGTGTCTTACCAGAAGTATTCAATAGAAGAGAGAGAGAGAGAGAGAAGGAAAATGGCGAATGTCAGGGAGCGAGAAGTGGAGTGCGAGAAGCAGGGAGAGACTTGCATTTATACCAGCGGCCATTTTGTAAGACTCTATAAAACGTTAGATTTAAGAGGAGATTATTATTATTAGCGGCTGGCAGATGGTTGTAAACGCGTTTACGAAAAACAAATTACGTAACATAAACCGTATGACTAATAAAATTGTGGCTTCTTACTTACAGAGTGGCCAACAAGGTCAGCTTACCCAACGCAGAGTCCTACATTTGTTGGCACCGCGTGCAACTGTTGGAACATTCTGTCGCGAATTTAGCATTCAGTCTGTGTGTGTCATTGGTCGGCTGCGAAGCTCTCGTTCCAGACGGGGCATTACTCGTGACCGTGTCGAAGTGAATACGTTGAAATGCCAAATATTTTGTTGTGTTTGTATATAGAGGATGATGCATGTTCACGAAATTATGAAACTAAATGTACCAGTGGTATGGCATCTTAACGAGTTAACAGTGTAGAGTTGTACTCGAATTTCATAATTCTTGCACGGGTGGTTAAAGTGTTCAGTGGACGTGTTTCAGAATATGCTTCTTGCTTACAAAAAGCTTCACGCAAAACTAGTTACAGAAGAGCTGTACGATGCCACGTAATCCGAAAGCGAATGTAATACTGAAATGAACTTTGGTTATCTGCCTCTTAATCCTTAAAGTTCACATCAGGGAAGTAGAAGTTAAGGGAAATATCCTTGTAGCATTACTTTCTCTCGCAGATAATTATCCGTCAAGCATATAATCATAAAACTATTTTGCCTGGTCTTTCAGTTTGAAAAAAAATCACTTGATATAGGTTTTATTTTACGAAGCACCACAAGTAGGAGCTTCTGGTGATCTGTAGGCCCTACAGAGTGATTACAAAGCTAAGTCAGCATCAACGAAGCGTAGTCTGAGAAAGTTTTGTTTTCCCGTGTGTGAAGTGATATATAACTTAGGCGGAATAATTTTTCCTTAATCAAGCTTTCTTTCATTGCTAGTGGGGTGGGACTAAGTCCCTTGTACTGCGGCCACTTCTGGCCTATTGTACCAGCCCCAGATGATAGGTGAGGGTGATTGTGTAGCAATTGGTTGAATGAAGGTTGGCAGGGGAAACCGAAGTACTGGGAGAAAACCTGCCCGAGCGCCACTTTGTCCACCACAAATCCCACTTGACCAGAACCGGGATCGAACCCGGGCCACCGCGGTGGGAAGCCAGCCACTAACCGCTTGAGCTATGACGTGGCCATAAAAAAGCTTTACTGTCGTGTAAAGAGGATATGAATACCGCGAGTTTAAGAGAGAGCGTCAAGAAACCGGTTATATGTAAAATTTGTTTCTATTCCTGTTGGTGCTTATTATCTACTACCTTAAGTGTGTTCAGTTCTGTATGAGTAATTTGTTTTACGGCACTATGACAAATGTTTACCTGTTTGAGCATTAGTGTAAAACAGGTTACTACTTTGCAGTTGCTAGAAACACTTATGGTACTGAATTCTCTTCGGCGACGAAACTGTCGAATGTGGTATTTTTAGTGGTAACATAAACTTTATTTATGACGCAGGATTTGTGATTATTATTATTATTATTCAAAATTTCGCTCATTCGGCATTTAGACCTGCTCCGATTTCAGAATTTTCTTGTCTTCCCTTATGGATGTATTTGTTGTTTCATAAAAAATCGTTTAGAAATCGATTCTTTAATAATGATTAGCCCACAGAATTAATGAAAATGCCCCTCAATCAAATTAAATAAACTAAAATTAAATTAAATTAAATTTAATTTAAAGTTGCAACATACTCATATTCATTATATCCTAGGATTATACTTAGTATAGTTTTATATTTGATGTCGTAAAAGTATAAATATTCTTTGAAATTCATGATTTTTCTCAGTCGCAGTATTTACATTTATGAGATAGAGGACATGTATGATGAACGCTCTCGGTTTCATGTTTGCTCATACCGACTAATTGGACTTCTCATTCATTTTGATGTTTGTATTCACAGAAGCAAGTCTGCCTGCTTTGGTTTCAATGAAATTATTGGGGCTCCCTTGCTTTGCCGAATTGTTAGTGTAAGCAAATTACATCTGACAATTGTACACTAAAATAACCTCCGGTTTCCATCAAACGCGTAGAATTTCTAGAGTAGCTGAGCCAATGTTAACTTTTGAATAAGGTAGCATTTACACCAAAACAACGGAACAACTAAACGGTATTTTCGACACGCCATTTTACTGAGCGTGCGAGTCAGAGCGCATGCCCCATACAGCGCAGTAACAACTGTGATCTACAGTGGCCGAGCGGCCTAAGGCATAAACCGTCTTCGCACGCTTGAACACTGGGATCGTGGGTTCGAATCCCACTCCAGTCATGGATGTCTGTGTGTCTATATTCTGTGTTTGTATTCTGTGTGCAGATAACGGCCTTTGGACGGGCTGATCCTCCGTCCAAGGGGTCCTACCGTCTGTGTAAAAAGATCAAGAAACTGAAAAAGCGGCCAAGGCCCAACAAAGTGCTCAGAACCATAGATACATAATGCCGAGTCTAATTTTAATAGCGGCTGTTAAGACCGTGCAGAATACAAGATAACGAGTGTAGGACGGACATGATTTAGGTGATTTTGATGCACGTCAAGTTCAGTCTTAGATCCAAAATTAATTCGCATGTAAGTATCAAGCAGAAAGCGACACGAAGCGACCAGGCTTAGTCTTTGTCAAATACCGCTGTCTCCTCCCCAGACACAGGAAGCTCTCATTACTTAATTCCACTCTCGCCCCATAGCACTGTTCTGGGCAGCAAATGCAATAACAAGAACTACAGCGATGAAGTACTGCCACATTTCATGTCCCTTCGAGAGTGAAGGAAGTCTGAAGAAGAAAGAACAAATTTTCTGTTCATATAAAAATGTGTTTCGATTTTGAATCCTAACCAAGCACCATAGGGGCCTTATGTAGTTAAAGGAAAATTCAAACATAGTTTGTGTTGCTGAAGTAGGCGAGGAATTGTTTTGTGTGGCAGTAATACTGAGTGTTGTGAAAGGGAGTGGAGAGTAAAAGCGAAATTCCTATGGGACTGCACTCAAATTAAGAGGAAGTTACGTAGTGTGCTTGTTTCGTGTGTTACGGCCATGGGATGGTTTATGCCCCCATTTCCGAGAATACAGACACCTTGGACTGAACAAGAAGGTAAGATTTGACCCTAAAACACAAACAGTTCTGAATTACAACAGACGTTCTGTTTCATATGCGCTCTAAAGGACCGATCATCCGATGTGAACTACTTCATATTGTCATATGTATTGATCCTATTCGAGTGAAGTTAGGAATAGTATAGGGAGGTCTTCTGAGAGTCTCTTGAAAATCCTTTGGCCACTCGGACGAGAGAGAGACAGCGAATACTTTGTCATCTGTGACTGCGTTCTTTCGGACTCTTGGGGTAGTCAACAGTCCAACAGGCCAAGTCAGATCAAAATACACCCAGATCACGGCAGATGGTGGAAATGGTCGCTGCAATTACGCGGTCAATCTTTCCACCTCTGCGGAAGTTAACATTCCCGGAAGTGGGACACATTTGAAACTTGATACTTTAAGCCCCGGTCTCACCTGAAAGACGTATAAAGCCTATAACCGATTTCGTCCAATTTTTCTTCAGTGAGAACTCTAAGTTCTGATTCGATTCATCTCCCCCTCCCCAAACAAAACCCGGACTCTAAATTTATTAGCGAGTTCTTGATTTTTCTTTTATTTGGAACACTAGAATCCTGAAATTTATGTAGGAATGGCTTTATTACTTTTCGCACTGGTATCATGCTGATGCATGAAGACTTACTTCAATGTAAGCAAATGTTCTCAGTGAGTTCAAATAAAACAAGCCACATTTGTTAAGAGTAGAGGTTCGTGCAATAACGGGACTGATGCTGTGCATGTAAGACGTCACAACAATGAATGAAGTTCTTTTTAATCCTGGGATGCTATAGCCAGTGTTGTATGCTTATAAATTAAACATGAGTACCTCTTGTCCTCAGGACTTCAGTTGTTAATCTGAATGTATCAACGTGACATGTTACGGGGCAAGGAATTGCTTGTCACGTTGTTGTTGTAACACGCTCCTGCTGCCACCCACGTCTGCACAAATATGATATTAAATGTACACCAAACCTTCATGTTAATGTATACAGGCTGTCCCAGAAGTAACGTCAATGTTGTTATCAGGCTGGGCCGTAGAATGATGATTTTACGTGTTTTCTGAGAGGTATGAGTCAAATTTTGAATATTATCACTTTGATTAGTGAAAACTGCATAATGAGGAGCTTCATAGCTTGCACTCTTCTCCAAGTATAATTAGAATAATCCGGTCAAGAGGATGATAGGGGTAGGGCATGTAGCACGAATGGGCGAGAGGAGGAATGCATATAGAGTATTGGTGGAAAAAATAGATCTTAGAGACATAGGATGGAATAGTATGGATTGGATAGATCTGGCTCAGGATAGGAACCAGTGGAGGACTCTTGTGAAGACGGTACTGAACCTTCGGGTTCCATAAAATGCTTGGAAATTCTTGAGTGGCTGCACAATTGGCAGCTTCTCAAGTAGGGCTCAGCTCCATGAGTCAGTGAGACGTAATAAGTGACTAGACACGGGGTTTGGATTGGTAATCGGATATATCGGTCTCTTAATTACAACTCGTGACTACATCTTACACAACACTGTCACCCACAGACAAGTGTTCCAGTCGCTGTCCTCATTGTGCTACTACACTGAGCTGATAGATACGTCTTTTATACAACCTGGAAGAAATGGAGTTTGTGTCACTCACTTAGCAGGAAGTGGTTGGAATTCAATTAAGATTTAAATTGAATGTTTCAAGACATCCTGTGTATGAAATGAGGACGACCTGTATTTGAACAAAGAGCTCAAGCACTACACAGCCTGTATACATTTGGGATGTTGGTAGACCACAGACTAAATTGTATAGCACATAAAGGAACCGCAAATTCAACTTGTGATAACACGAGCCCCCACTGGGCGAGCACACATTATTGTGATTTTAACCAAAGCGGATCAACATAACTTCAGTGGTTAGATAAGGCGTTAAAACAAGCTGGAGGGTTGGAGCGACGTTGATACAGACTACGAAGGGTTATTGTAGGAAGATTGTCAGAGGCTAAGCCCATGTAATTTGGAGAGATGCATATCAGGATTATAATTAGGGCAGATGGACGTTTCTTATATCCGAAAGCAAGTGTGAAGATCACGAAACACGGAATTTTAAAGGAACTTCGTGGAAAATATCTTCGTACCGAGATTAATTTGGATTTATTAGGGTATGTAGACTGTTTGTAAATATGTGGGTGGCTTGTTGTGATAGAAACTGGGTCGCGAAGTGCCATGAAACATGTAAACTGCAAATAAGCTGAAATATCTGAAATCTATGAACAATGGTAGATCAGTCTATAAAGTTAGGAAGGTCACTTCCCGGGAGGTGCTGGATACTTTTCTCTTCTGCCGTATGTAGGATTTTATTTTCTCATACTGGTGCTCAAGAAGAGCTCTGTCGTCTGGGGTATAACTCCGTGCAGTCTGTTTAAAATCAACCAGATAAACATGCTGCCTGTATTTTCGGGGTTGAAAATGAAGATTATATGTTCATCCGAAACGTCGATGGTGGATAGTCAACGTGGATAGAAATCTTCAAGACTGAAATTGTACAAGACCATCTGCCATTCGTTAGAGCCAGTAGAATATAGGCTTCTAAATAGAATAAAAAAATCAGATTGCGTGCAGTAGAGTTCAGATCTTCTTGATCTATAGGATAGCTTCTTTTCTATTTTGAAATAAATTAAAAAATGCACAAAAACTCAAAATTTGATTCTTAGAAGAGAAACTTAATACGTAAACGTAAGGTTGTCCGTGTGCATCACTAATTAAGCACCACACCGTGAAGGCATATGGGGAAGTGGATGTATAGCTCCACGTATTCTTGACCCTAGCAATAGTTGGAGGTGAGTGGTGGCCTTCACGGCCCGACTGCTTACCCATTGGATAAGAGGCTGTGTAGGCCCCGGAATCCGGTGACGGCGTAAACTTCATATGTAGTTTAAATTAATAATCAGCGTCAAGATAAAAAACAATGGATGCCTAACTTATTTACCTAATCCGTTCGCCATATACCTAAGGTGTCGAGTTTCTTTTATCATTTTACAGACGATAGGACTCCTTGGACGAGTGATCAGCTAGTCGCAAGGCCTCTACATAAACACAGGAGAACACAAACACAGAATAGATACATACACATATCAAACATCCATGCCTTATGTGGGATTCTTAAGGGGCCCATACACGTACGAGTCTGGCTCGCGAGTCCGACTCGGCTCGGATTCCAATGAGCCAAACTCGTCCGTGTGTGCGCCGCCACGCTCATGCCTGTGTGGTGAAATTTATGCGAGCCCGGCTCCCAAGTCGAGCTCCCCGAGCCGGACTTGTACGTGTATGGGCCCCTTTTTAACCTACGATCCCAGCGTTCCAGCGAGCGAAGACAGTTCATGCCTCAGACCGCTCGGCTACCGTGACCGGAATGGAAGATTAAACAAACCTGAAATACCATCTGGGAGGAAGAGACGACACGACTGTCTCTTAGAAAATTATTAGACAGTTTGAACTCGTAAGCCGAAACAGGCCACCTTTAAATGATCTAACTTCGTGATCTATTTAGAATAACTGTGTTCTGTGATCCGAAATGGAGAAGCCTGTGAGTAGAAATGCATAGACAGGAATCCTCGCTGGGCACTGGTCTAGAAGAGAACACTTTCGCCAGTAAACGACCAGATAATTGTGAAGAGGAAAGTATTTCTGCAGCAAACACCAGGATGTACATTGTAAACGATTTTGCTAGTCCTGTAACGTTTGCCTAGATTAGCCATCCTCTTTAATTTCCCTGACCGGACATAAAAATACTGTCACCTCCTTCTCGAGACGGCCTCTGTGGTGTAGTGGTCAGAGTTCCTAGCTACAAATCCAGAGGTCCGGGTTCGATTCCCAAGGCGCTACCAGATTTTCTGAGAAGAAGTAGGTGTGGAACGGGGTCCACTCAGCCTCGTGAGGATAACTGAGGAGCTATTTTAAGGAAATAGAGGCTTCGGTCTAGAAAACCGAGATTATCGGCCGTGGGAATCCGTTGCGCTGGCCACGCGACTCCCTCTATCCGCTGAAGTTGGCACTAACTTCGCTAACAAGCGGCGGTCTCTCGGTCGGTATAGTTCGCTTGCGGACTACAGACCACGGAGTTTGTTGTCGTCTCCTTCTAGAGGCGCTCCTTGTTTGTGTTCTTGATACTCTTCAGGTTCACCCACAGTTCCATCAACATTTAGTACGAGTTTGTTTGCGTTGAAGATAATGGTTTCTGATGCAGTTGAAAGTAAGACATTGAGAAATACATCGATACGCTTGTTATGTTGCTACAGGATAAGCATTCCGGGCAAGGCTATAATCATTGTTCCCAGTATGAAGGAAATTAAACGACATTTCTTTCATTACTGAACTAAAGCCCTCCTACCTCATATTCCGAAAATCCGACTTGAAATCTCGGCCACGAGACCGACTATGCTATTGTTAATCCAGGTTTACGAAATTCGTTGTTTTGTTAGCCTTTGGACATTTCTTTACATTCTGTATGACGTTATGAAGCTTTGAAGTTAAGTGATAATAATTTTAGGCGTTAGATATGTAGGTTTACTTGCGAAGATTTTGCATAAATGCCAGAAAATTCTTCTCTTGCTAATTTATTATTGTCGCTGGTATTTCTGTGTATTTGAAAGCGTTTGAAGTAAAGGAGATCCTTTGGCCGCGCCATAGCTCAAGAGGTTAGTCACTGGCTTCCTACCGCGGCGGCCCGGGTTCGATTCCGGGTCTGGTCAAGTGGGATTTGTGGTGGACAAAGTGGCGCTGGTGCAGGTTTTCTCCTAGTACTTCGGTTTCCCCTGCCAATCTTCATTCCCCCAATTGCTCCACAATCACCCTCATCTGTCATCTGGGGCTGGTACAATAGGCCAGAAGTGGCCGCAGTGCAAGGGACTTAGTCCCACCCCACTAACAATAAAAAGAAGGAGATAATTCATGTTCTTTGGTATTTGATCTGTACAATGTCATTATCTTGATGGATTCGTTCTGGTATCCTATTCAGGCACAAGAATTTATGTCCGTAATTGATCTTACTGTCTCTTCTAAGGACGTCTTATCCTTCCTTTCTGTCAGTTATAAAATATTTACAGAATGGATCGTTGTATGAAGACAGAAGCACCTTGTGGGCTGACAGTGGGCTGTTTCCCTTCTCCTTTCTTTGACAGATTAGGCCGTTTAGCCTGTTTCCATTCAAAATTCATCTGAAGCTATGAATCTTACAGAGTTGGTATGACTCCTTGGACGAGAGATCGCCTCCGTCGCAAATCCTCTACATATATTCGACAAAATCATAATAGAAAAATGCAGACATATATCCATATCCTGAGTGAGATTCGAACTCACGATCCCAGTGTTCGGAGGAACGAAGAATGGCTATTTTATTTAGGGTATTGTCGCATGTATGAGCGACTATACACTGGGTTAGGATCGGTAAATGGATTTATTGACTAATTATAGGTCGTAACTACAAATAATTGTAACACTCTTAAGGATTGCTGTAATTATGACATATAAGTAACGTCTTCAATATCTGCTTACACTAGTCGTTTCTAGGTAGCAGATCTCAACAGTAGCTGAGTCTTTACGGTGTCTTCACTTTCCGTTTCCTGGCAACGGATTTATAACACAGGAACTATAACAGTCTCACTGAATTACACACTCCAAATATTAAACATAACTACTGTCGAGATCAAGAATAAATGGATCTATTCGCTCTCCCGTACGTCTTCCTGGTGTAGTGTTTAATTTGTTAAACACAGGGGCAACTTTACCTTTTTTTTTCCTTGGCACTACAGCCCCAGTGGGCCTAGGCCTACCTCCATGAACTTCTCCGTTCACTTCGGTTTACTAGATCTTACACATTCGGTAGGACTCCTTGGGCGGGTGATCAGCTCGTCGCAAGGCCTCTACCCGTACACAAACAGAAAAACGAACACACACAAACTAAACATCCATGCCCTGAGTGGGATTCGAACCCACGATCCCGGTTTCCAAGCGAGCGAAGACAGTACATGCCTTAGACCGCTCGGCTACCGTGACCGGCCAACTTTACCTTCCCTTACCTTTTGTAATTGTTGTGTTCACAGTGCGATCAATTCTTCCAATAGCTGCTGTAGTCCGTAGGTACCGCATTGCGGCTTCTATTGTGTTTTTCTCTTGTTTAGTTAGAATCGAGCGTACTAGCCCATACAATAATCAGGTAACAGCAATTACTTTTAAAGAGTCCTCTTTCTAGGTTTCTCGTTTAGTGTCAGTTATATTCTAAGTTACTCCTACCTACATTACAGTGTAGTATTGTATTGCTTTTATTGCTTCTGTAGAGTGGGGTAATGGGACTGGCTGCAGAGGACAGTAAGTCCCGAGTGAAATTGACAGCGCCTCTTTAAACCATCTGGTCCACCTTGTAAAGCGACGCGACGGTTGCAGCAGAAGGAAGGGGCCCTTCCTAAGTTAATTATTCGCGATAATGACGTAATTTCCAGAGTTAATTACTTGTGGATGTAGAGTACTGCTTTATATATGTGACAATAATATTCTGGTGATCGCAGTCTGGTTATAATCGAATCATTTCATTATGACTCGTAGTAAGAGACAGACGAGTTCGAAAATCGTTGCAAACTTGATTTGTCTACAATTGAAAAATCGAAGCGTGTTTCATTTTCTTTGGGTTTATGGTTAGGCAGATGGAGTTATTTCCTGAATTCTGAATTGCTTCTGTTTTCAAGCCAGTCATACTTTCGGTGACAATTCGTGATCTACTTTTTTTGGCAGAGGTGATGAAATAATTCGTGTCCTCTTCAGACCCTCATTAGGCATATTGACAAAACTAAGAACATCGTGTTATTATGTAAGATTTGAGGCTTTCACGGCGGTGACTATGAAGAAAGCAGTCTTCTGGGATTTGGCACCGTGTATATGTGGTGTTAACCGACGTTTCGGAGGAACGTATCGCCCCCATCTTCAGGGTAGAAGAAAAGTATAAGAAATCTGCAAGCGACAACACCGTGAGAAACGGTAAAGCAGACTGCTGAAGATGCTGAAGAGGGGGCGATACGTTCCTCCGAAACGTCGGTTAACACCACATATACACGGTGCCAAATCCCAGAAGACTGCTTTCTTCATCGTGTTATTACATTGTGTCTGAGCAGTTTGTACGTATGTTTGTTATCTGCACTCACTCTTTCTGTCCGTCTGACCGGGCTATGGCTCTCTGTCTATAGGACTAAATTGTCAGCACTCTGTCGGCTTTTTATGCAGTTAGTTGTGGGAGATCTGTGCTAAAGCTTCGTAATAAAATATGAATTTATGTATTGTTGATCAGTTAGAACTGACACTTCACTGCCACACACCAGTTTACCTTATATGTAATATAATATACAGTACTTAGTATATACTGTGGCCGCGCCAAAGCTCAAGCCGTTAGTTGCTGGCTTCCCACCGCGACGGCCCGGGTTCGATCCCGGGGTCTTGTCAAGTGGGATTTGTGGTGGACAAAGTGGCTCTGGGGCAGGTTTTCTCCGAGTACTTCGGTTTCCCCTGCCAATCTTCATTCCAGCAATTGCTCCACAATCACCCTCACCTATCATCTAGGGCTGGTACAATAGGCCAGAAGTGGACGCAGTACAAGGGACTTAGTCCCACTCCACTAGAAATAAAAAAAGTATATACTGTTTATACTCGATATACGTTTTAACTTGTAAAATTATGTTACGTTACGTTATGTTATGTGCCAGCTCATACACTAATGTAGATAGTTTAAAAGGTAGGTAAGTAGGTAGGCAAGAAACCTATAATTTCGGTGAAGGTATCTGCTGGAAACTCATATTCTCTTTCACCTTATCGCATAAGTGACTATAGATAATATATTCCATTACTGCCAACACAACAGGAATATAATAAATATTATTTCTTGGAAAGGGACTCCTTGGGTGATACTATGTTGTGATTAACAGTTTTCATTTGAATAGAATTACTGGGTTTTTGGACTTTTCCAATCGTCCAGTATTCTAGAAAATAGAAAACACGAAGTTTCGGAAGCTGGATCTATTTCCGTTCTCAGGTGAGAGTGGGAAGACACCCACTAAGTTGGGCCCCTTAGAAAGAGCTAATCTCAGTCAATGAACGAGTAGGTGCTCATCCCCCTTACCTGAGGACGGAAACAGATACAGGACAGTGGAAAAAAGTCCAAAAACCCAGTAATTATGTGTGTTATACACCATAAACAGAACCCTTTAGTATCTACTTTCGTTCCAGTAGTTTAACTGGAACGATGACATGTGGTGTAAGGGGAAAATGTAGGGAAGAAGGTTATGAAGTTGTGAAGCGAATTGAGACGATCTTCACCGGCTCGAGGTAGTGTCCAGTGAAGACTGTAGCATTACTTTGACTGATCCAGCCGTTGGATAGCCACTCAGCCGGTCATTCAGAAGTTAGCCCAATAGATAATATTTTATACGGAGCTTGTACCTACTAAATAGATTCATATTATGACAGTAACATAATTTTCTTTCTCACTGTGACAAGTTTTTGCATATAGGATATTAGTGGGAAAGCCAGAAGGAAAGAGACCACTGGGAAGACCAAGGCGTAGGTGGGAGGATAATATTAAGATTGTAAAGAGAGAGGATGGAATGGTATAGATTGGATTGATCTGGCTCAGGATAGGGACCAGTGGATGGCTCTTGTGAACACGGTAATGAACTTTCTGGATCCATAAAATGCTGGGAAATTCTTGAGTAGTTGCAGAATTGGCGGTTCCTCAAGAAGGGCTCAGCTCCATGAGTAAATCTCACAAGTTTTGGGACATGCAGTAGCAGTTTCTGGTACTGAACACTTGGTTCAAGGTACTGTTACCTCTTCCTACATAGGTATTTGGATACAGAGAGCCTGCAGACACGTTGGTGTCAAAAATGTACCACTCTTGTTGCTCTGGATTGAATTTTGCTGGCAATGAAAGGGGCAGATCGTGAACCACACTGTCCTCTTCTATTTGTGCATCATAAAGTCTTCGAATGATTGTACTCTTTCCTAGAAATTTACTTTCCGACATTTATGCTCTGTTGCGCTATAGTTTTGTGAAGCGGGTAGGAGAAATGTGGGCATTCGATTGAGTCGTAATGATTTAGATATAAAGTTCGGTTCAACATTGGCCTTGATATCGGATAGTAAACCACATTTGCTGTTCCATTTCGGCTGTAATCATATTCGTATGTTTTTTTTATTACGCGCTGACTCTTAGATGTTCGTCATTCCATGTTTCTATTAGTTCGTCTGAAAGCTCAGTACTCTTCTGTGTTTATATCTGTCTTGAGTAATGTGATATCATTTTGCATTCATACTTAGGAAGATATTTAATAGGATGATGTACACTAAGTTCATCTGATTTCAGATTTACAAAAAATATATAAAATAAAAACATTTAAACAGAATATTTGTGTCAGCGTCACGAGGCACAAGGACCCGATTAAATTGTCCATCCGTTACAATATTGTATGTCCATTGCTAGGCAGCGGGTCTATAAACACATTCCCGCGACACACGGGCACTGAACAATGGGACGTCTGTTGTCAGGCAGCGGCGCGGTAAACAGGCTTCTTCAACAACACAAGCTGTGTTTTCTGTACCGTGTGGTCCTTGCCGCGACGATATAAGGGAGCCAGTTTGAAGGAACAAGAGAGTCAAGGGAATGGGGATACAACGGCGTAAACAGATAATACAAGAATTAGAATTGAGGTCAGTTATCGGTAGGAAATAGCAACTGGAAGTTAGTAGTTGAATTATAAGTCAGTGTGTCATAAGAAGATTTAGTCGCAGTGAGACGGTTTTAATTCCGTTACAAGGATACGACTAGTGATGACTGAGAATCCTAGTGCGTGTGTAACGGTGAACTGTATATTTTGTATATCAGCGATAGCGCCTTATTGCTTATAAGTACGAGTTGATTGTATAAGGCGTCAGTAAATCAAATCATTCAACCCAGAACCCGTTATTACTGAACACGACCATAAATATGATAGTATTTATATACTTACTTATGGACGAGATGTATCAGAAAAAGTTTATCCGAGAATATAAGATCCTGCTGTCTTGATCTGTGAGTGTACACTTCACTAATCCAATTTATGTTTATGACATCGCTTCATTTATATCGTTGCGGGAGATGTCGATTGTTTCACGGAACTGATGTCGAAATTATGATGACGCCATAGACAAACATTTCTCACCCTTCGTTCATTGTGCAGCACGTTCAGCAGTCTAGTTTTGTTTTAACTTCACTGGCCGAAGCTTAAAAGAAATAAAAAAAAAGGAGTGACCTGTGTATGCTCTCTGAACGAGATGTTATGTAGATTAAATTATTAATTGGGACCTGAATTCTATTTATATTCGGAAGGAGCATGCTACACGAATTGATGGGTAGAATTCATAGGGACCCACCACGCTCAAGAGTTCACAGATCGGATCTCTGATATAACGAAAATATCTTACATATGAAAAGCGGCGTCCGTAGTCTAGGGGTAACGTTCCCACCTCATAACTCAAGGAATTTTTAAGGGCGGAAAAATTCAGGGAACAAGTCCTCCCGGAGGGACTTTAAGCCGTGGGTCCTATGTCGTAGATTTACGGCACGTAAAAGATCCTCATGTCTTTAGGAGACCTCTGAGCAAAATTAGGCAAGTTTCCCGCCCAAGTAGTTTCCAGTGCCTCTGGTAGATGGGGAAAGTATCGAGGTACCGACGGCCGACCTCGTTGGCTGAACGGGGCTGATAGCATGCACCAGTGCCGGTAGGGTATGGCTACTGGTAGAATATCAAAGGGGGACGTACAATAGACTATTAGTCGCGGTGCATGGGGAAACCCACCCCCTTCAATAATAATAAATAAGTAATAAATAATACATATGAAATGTATTTCACTTACATACTTGTAAGGAGAACTTGACTAAGTTCTTAAACAAATTGCTGGCTATGTCGTTGAGTGTATTAGTGGTTACTCCTAAATGTGACATGCGCTGTAGTAGATTTCTTGCAGATTACTGATGCAGCTTGGCTGATACTTCGACGTTAGAATGGTCTGATGTTGCATCCATAGTTAACGATGGAGTCTTCGAATGCCCGGCGATTGGTATATTCTAAGATGTAACAGAACTCGCGTTAAACACGTTGGTTTACGTATTCGCTATAGATATATGAGAATAGTTCATTTATTCTACCGGTATTGTTTGGATGTTAACATTGCCTGAGTATATTTGATATTTTATATTTATATGTATTAAATGTACATCAGACAACGTACAGTGTCCAAAAATTGTTAGTGTAATGTTGTTTTATAAAGTCACAGAAGTTCCTAATGTTGAAACTTTCTTTATTTATAGGTAAGGTGCCATTCAGTTCAGTGTTCACGTGGGAGCTATGTATGTGAGTATGCTGCTTCATTATCATGGCATGGACGGTCACTCCTGGAACAGTCACGCTCATAGTTAGGGATATTCGGTGTCCGGAATTTACGTTTAGTAGATGATCTGTTTGACAGAGGCGTTTACCAGATGAAAACTCTAATTACTCGTATATGGACTGCCTGAACTGGCTCAGGCTAAGCCGCTAATGGTACGGGCACTTATTCTCAAGAATCTTCCAGTTACAATGTTTATAATTTATTTGCTTATTTATTAGTGGCCGCGCCATAGCTCAAGCGGTTAGTCGCTGACTTCCCACCGCGGCGGCCCGGGTTCGATGCCGGGTCTGGTCAAGTGGGATTTGTGGTGGACAAAGCGACGCTGGGGCAGGTTTTCTCCGAGTACTTCGGTTTCCCCTGCCATTCTTCATTCCACTAATTGCTCCATAATCACCCTCACCTATTATCCGGGGCTGGTACAATAGGCCAGAAGTGGTCGCAGTACAAGGGACTTAGTCCCAACCCACTAGCATTAAAAAATTCATTCATTCATTCATTTATTATTCATTAATTAATTAATTAATTCATTCATTCATTCATTCAGAGTTGGCTTATTGGTTAATTACTTTGTTGAGGATTTCAGTTCGTAAACGTAACTGACGACTCGCATAAATAGTGATGTGTTTCTTATCGGTTTATTTAGTGACCTCGTATTATGTGCTTACAGTAAATAGAACTGTGTGAAATGACAAACAAATAAACGATTATGATTTTGAGTTAGGGGGAATGGGAGGGGGATGGAGTGATCTGTAGAAAGATAGTACCCCAACTTTTAGTTAGAGGAACAGAGGGAAACTATGACCTTCACAGTAGCTTATTTCCTGGTCGTGATTCGAGCCTCGAACTTTCCGTTAGCCACTATAAGGCCACTTTCTCTGTATATAGAGAGGGATGCCTGAAAATTTCTTTTCTTTTATCGGAAAAGAGAATTTGCACCGGCTAGCTGATTATCTTAAACAGACCATGCTAGAAACTGCATGGAACATTCACTTCATACATTGCCTTCAGCCAAATTGAACTTTCTATGAAGCACTTGAAGTACATTTTTTGTCACTGGAAATGTTCTCATCTTTAATACACTAAAGTTAGCTATTGCGTCATTGCTATCGCTAATTCTAAGGTGAAGATTGTTTTTTTTAATTCAGAAAACAGCAATGCCATAATATGTTCTTTACAACTGTACGAACATTTACATTTTGTGAAGTATTATCAGTTGAAGAGAAGTTCTAAATAGAAAATATTTTTCGTAGAATGCTCGCCATAATAAAGGCGGTGTTATCGTTGAAATGATTTTGGCGTGACAGATATTTATGGGATTTATTGCCCGAAACATCGTTCGTATCTTCATAAAGAGTATTGGAGTGAAATTTTAGTAACAAACACATACGTATATAATTCCTGATAGAAAACATTTCTATAAGTCTAGATGCAACCGCTCATTATATTTAATCCATTATAATATGTCAAAGTTCATGATAGCCAGTTAGTAGTATAGTCTACGTTATGAGAAAGGGTAGACAGGGAGATGGTCACATTCTTGCACTGAGAAAGCGCCGTAGGCCCATCTTGCTGTTACACCACAGGATGCACCATCCGCCCACTTCTGGAAATTGCCATGTTCAGAGCAGGCGGTGAGGCCCACGAAATTGTAACGTTTGACATCTTTTGGGCACAATAACTCAGAAGGAGGCGCTTGAGACCCTCGCTGTGACTATCAGCAATCAGAACGCTGTCAAAAACTCCTTTTGGAATTTAAGGTCCAAAGTCGCTAAACACCTGATGTTGATTTGGAGGCGTGCATTTCGGAAACCTCCTTGATTTTAAAGTAAGCCAGTGAGGGGTGTTTGGAGGGTGGAACTTTTCCGGAGGCTGGACCTCTGAGGCGACCTCTGCTTCAGGAAAATTCAGTTGACTTGTAAGGGCGGGAACATGCTAATTTCTAAATTATGCAAGCTTAAACATTTTGCGAAAATTGCGAGTTATGTAACCTAATAAAGTGCAATGTAGTTCATAAATAATTATAAAGTTGCTATAATATTAAAATGCACTTAATAGTTAAGATTACTATCAGACTAAATTAGCGTATGTCATTTCGGTTTTTTAATAAATAATAATTTTAAGTGCAAATTATTGTCTGGTAGTGGTGAATAGTGTGTAGCAACAGTCTTCTTCCTGCCCGGGATCAGACCACCTACTTGCCTAACCCAGCGCCACACACCAACAAAGGGAAGGGGGTAAGCGTAAAGAAAAAAATGTGGAAACTTCGGCAACTGCTGGAGAGGCAACAGTCAGCGGTCCAGTGAAGTGCTACTGCAGCTGAAGCGCAACATGGCGCCCTCCATTCTCCCAGAAGCTCCCCTAAAAACAGTTATATAGGTATTTTGAATTTTAATTCCTGCCTCTAAGTAAACAGTATCGGCGTCTTTGAATCAGAAGTTGGTATAAAAATAATACAATGATATGAAACTTACAAATTCACTTTAACTTAGTTGCAGTTTACGGAAAAAAATTTCTTTTTTTTTTTTTTTTACATTTTCTATTAAACTTTCTTCGGTTCTGGTCTCACGCCAAAAGTGCTGTAGTACTGACGGTATATATTATGAAATGTATCGCATTTTCTACGATATAATCTTCCAGGATTCTGGTTCCACGCCAAAGTGCCATAGTACTGACGGTATATATTAAAAATATTTCGCCTTTTCTACAATATAATCTTTCAGTATTTCATTTTATCTTTACATCTTCGAGACATAAACTTCTGTTCTCTAAGGTTCAGTATTGTATTGTAGACCCGTATAATGTTGGGATCTGTAGAATTTAATCGACGTACTTACAAAACTTTCGTTTGTTATTTAATCCTTCCAAGCTGAAATGTTTAAGCAGCATCTGTATATTGCTCTCAGTCCGGTTATGTTCCGTACGATTCTCAGAAATAGTGACTATTTTTTATGTAGCAAAACAGACTGGCCTTTGTAATAGAGTCGTAGTGTATTTCCTGTGATATATGAAATGTATTTTTAAATATTATTCAGATGAATTTCGAGTTTCAAGCGATAAAATTATTTTGAGAGCCATACATCACAGTCACCATGGTTAAACGTTCTTTGTGCTACGCACAGAGCGGAGTGATACACTCGGAGGTTTGTTAGTCAGCGGGAACTGGTGATGTGGATTGGATTCGTCTGGCTGAGGATAGGGAACAGTGGAGAGCTCTTTCGAACACAGTATGAAGAATCGGGCTCCATAAAATATTGAGAAACTTTTTCAGTAGCTGAGCGACTAGCGGCTTCTCAAGAAGTACCCAGCTCCACAGAGTCAGTCAGTGAGTCGGCTTAGTCCGTCTGTATACCCCAGAGAGATAATGTGAACAGGGAAATAAGGTTCACAAATCGTATTTGATTTTTTCTTCTGAGTTATGTACATTTAAAGAAGTACTATATGAAAGTAAGCCCATCACATTGGCCGCGCGACCTAAGGCATGAACTGTCTTCGCCATCTTGAACACCGAGATAATGGGTTCGAATCCCACTCCAGGCGTGGATGTTTTGTCTGCATTTATCCTGTGTTTATGTCTATGTAGCGGCCTTGTGACGGGCTGATTCCCCGTCCAAGGAGTCCTACAGGGTGTCTTAGATTAAGAAACTGAAGTGAAACGAAGCGTTTCACGGATTGCCTATGCTCCAAGCGGGAGGAACAAGAATGAGGAGACATGTGGGACTGCCACAATGTTAGCTTTGCAGAATGGAGGATTGTCTTTGTCGGCAGTGAATTGACTCCAAGGGCAATATGGAACGTGAAGTCGCGAAGAACACATGTCGAAAATATTTGTACCCCAATTTGAAGTATATCTTTTCATGTCTCTTGACCCATTGACGGTTTAAATGTTCATTTCTCCTCCTATGCATATGACACCAGCAAATCGGTGCTCTTCTTTTAAAAACTGCAAATTGACACATTGATAGTGTGGCATATCATTAGCGTTACTTGCATTGATTATGTCTGTAACTGCATGTAGCACGAAGATCTCAAAAGCTGTAGGTGTATGCAGAGGCTTTAAAACAAGAGACGACAAAGTGCGAAGAGAACATGACTCTATTCAACGTTTCTCGCATTCGCACTTGTAAATTATATTCGCACATAGAAAAGTAATGAGTTGAGAAGACTTTTTAACACACTCCAAGATGGGATTATGTCGACAATATTTCTTCTGATTAACATCCAACCCAGTACGATAAAATGACACGCCGACTACAAGATGACGTAACTCTTACTGGAATGTGACTGTTTTCATTTACACTAGTTTCGCGCTTGTTCTTGTTAGTTGAAGCTGGGAATATTTATAGAGGCTGTGCAGTCTCTCCTTCTCTGTGTATGCAGCATCTGGCTTCATTTACTGTTAGATAGATAAGCTACACGTAGTTATAAGGCCCAAAAGAAAAACTGCCTTGTTGGGAAACCTGTCAACAACCTGCATATGGCTGTTTATGTGTCATGTCATTGATTCATTTGCGGCTAGGGCCCGTCACCTATATATGAACTAATTGACTGATTGTTATGAATGTCTGTGCAAACGTCATGTAGTACATGTCTTCCCGTCATAGTAAGCTTACGCCATCTCTTCCTGGCTGGTCTTCCTTGTTTTATTCAGGGCCAATTTGAATAGCTCAAACACCGTAGAATGATGGGATGCTAATAAAAGGTAAAGTTCTCCCTGTAACAGGCAGTGGAGTCCCATAGGGTTTTGAGACGTCGAGGCTCCCACAATTTCTAGACAGTCGGCTCATAGATGGTGGTGAGGTTTTTCAGCCTTACCCCCAGGAAGATTCCTGGTACTCATTTTTGTTAGAGGCTGATTCGACCCCAGGGCCACAGTGCAGCTGAAAGGATTAGATAAATTGAAAAGAATCCAATGACCTCATCGGTAATCGAATCTGCGACCTTCCGGCTTGTAGGGTAGTGCCTCAGTCAATTACGTTACCGCTTTCCCTGATTGGACGCTAATGAATAACGGATTTAAGAAGTGTGGATGGAAGGGGTTGTGATCTGAGTTTGAGGTAATGTCTGGGTAAATGTCTGAATGGACTGTGAAAATCATTGGTAAAGCATAGTCAGGAGATGTAAAGCGGTGATCTCCCGAATGCGAGGCAGGAGTGCTAACCTCGAAGGAACAACGTTCCGTTACGTAACCTCGTACCTCAGGCCCATATACTTTCAACCAGGAGGCCCTAAAACCTTGACAGACATTCGACATTTGTGTGAATAAAATGGCGGCTTGTCAAGAAGGGCTCAGCTCCTTGGAGTTAGTTAACGTAATACAATTGCCTGTATTAGAAGAATTATTAAAATGTACATGATTTAATCCTTCGGAACCATAAAATACACCACACTGCGAGCACTTGTTAACTGTCTCTGTCTTGATATACAGCAATGAGATCACGAAATATTAGATTACGACTGAGGAATATATCCAGGTACGGCTCACTTCGACACATGTTTCTGTCTTCATTGAATATTCCCCACTTTAAAGTGAAAGCGGTTGGTGTTGTTTCTTGTTCTCGGTGACCGCAAATGTTTACACTCTGTATAGGTGTTTCGCGGAGACTGACTCTTTAAAATATACTGGTAGCTGTATTTACTGCCATTGCTTGATTTAATATAAAAAAGCCCTGTATTTTGTCGCTTGACTTTCATCGGACTGCACGGCGCTGTATCTCAGAAAATAACAACGCTTCATAGCCACCGCTGTGAGAACCTCAAATCCAATAAATTACTCTGCCTTTTTCATTTGTCTGCTTCGTGGCGAAGAATATCAAAATGAAAGTGGTCCGGTTCTATTTCTGAACACACGAGATACTGTCTAGGAGCTCTTGCGCCGCTGACGTGCAGCACGATGGGTAGGCCTATAGAAAGCATATACAGTTCACATATTTTGTATTTTTTACTTTCTCGACACATTTCGTTTCACGATATTCGGGACATGTCAGAGATTATCCGTTTAACCATGGAAGGTTGGACGTAATTAGCCATGCATATTTAACGCCTACCGTAGTGTGATTCATTCTGCAGTTCTTGCAGCTACTGACACATGGAGGGTCACGGACCGTAATTAGAGACACTGTTCTAGAATTCTGTAGCGAGAGGCGATACTGTGAATTCTCGTCAAGGGACGGAACAGGGTGGATATCTCTTCCTAACGGCGCCAACTCAGAAGAGCTTGAATGAAAGACAGAAGCCAGACTGCAAGTGTCTTAGGTTGTCCTGCAGAGTAGTTTAAGCTACAATACAAACGCATGTTTTGTCTTGTGTGAGGGGCTTTCTGTACCTTAGTTTTTTGCCAGCCAACCAGAACTGAAAGTGGAATGAACAGAGCTGAATTTTTGTGAAGTTGAAAGATTGGTTTATTTAGCAACTTAGTCTATATTATGATTCTTGGAAGAAGGTCTTAGAATAATACAAAGGATTATGAGTTTCACAAAAATTATTATACAAGCTATTTAATAACATTTTTTCGGCTGCAGTCATAGTTGTTTTTCTGAACATGTGGAAGTGGTTGCCAAAATTGGTTTAAAAATTAATCCGCTCATAACTAGGATAGTTATTGTAGGAAGGGGTCGTGGCATTCTAAAGTATTACCGAGTCCAACAGGCAGGTCTAAGTAAAATCAAGAAATGTATTAGTCATTTTCTATGACCCTATTTCAAACCAGGTCAGGTAAATAACCTCTCGTATTTAGCGTTTTTTATTTTTCTTAATTCGCATATTGGGGGNTCCAGCTGGGTCCACTCGGCACGTCGGGCACTGAGTGGCCTATTGTACCTGCCCCGGGTGATTATGATGATGGAGAATTTGGTGAAATGAAGATTGGTAGGGGAAACCGAAGTACTCGGAGAAAACCTGTCTCAGCGGCATTTTGTTCACCACAAATCCCACTTGACCAGACCCGGTTGGAAGCCAACGACTAACCGCTTGAGCTATGGCGGGGCATTTTCGTATTGTCACGTGTTGGGTATGCCACGCGACAAATAACTTCACGTGGGTCTCGGATTTAGCGAATCTTTACTGGACACTCACACTTACACACCTTACAATTATTAACGCTTGCAGTGTCACTTGACTTCTGGCTCAGTACTCTAATACGACGTCTCAACTATCCTTGGCTGTGGTTGGATCTCAACTGCCTCTGGCGGCGGCTATCCCAAGATTGTCTCGTTCTCAGAGTCAGAGTCAGAGTCACGTTGCAACTGACGGTCAGTCAGTCTGTCTGTCTTGGTGTCGAGCCCCAGCTGGGGCTCATGACTAGATATTTCTTTTGAATGAAAGTTACTGTCTTGTCCATGTGTAGCGCCCTCTCTGACGAGAGGTCGGGTCTGTCATTTGTTATGTCTCGTTCTCATCTCTGGCTCTGCTTATATAGGGGTCATGCGGACTGGATACCGGACACCACTCCTCACGGTTCCGTTCCCGCTGTTCAGACAGTCCGTTGTTACGGGAACGCTCCTTATAGGTTACACCGGTAACGTGTTTCCTCTCATCCGTTGTTACGATTTGTCGCTGCGGGAACTCCACAATTACCACGTATCCGNATGCATCTTTATCGGTTGTATAATTAGGGAAGACCAGAACTTCAATTTGGAATTCATATGGCGACTGTGAATTGAACCATATTGGAATCCAAAATAATATATAGGTTTCCTTTCGGAATGAACTGTGGGTTTTATTATAGGGCATAACATACGAAACCAATTTCTGACTGAGATAAGCAGAATATATGACAGCATATATAAAATTCGATTAGGATGAACGCAGAGTTTTCCAATCGCAGAACATACGCAGAATGATATAGGAATTTTGCAGCCAATCACAGGTCCGCTACACAGAGGGAACACTGGATCAAAACCAACGGCAGTATCCAAGCATATGCATTGCTTTCAAGTCGATGATGTGAAATATAAAAATAGGCATCACACACAGAATCAGTTTCACAGCAAGTTGTAATGAATAGAAAGTGGCATAATTAAATGATATAAATTATTAGAAATTTAACAGAGATATCTGACATGAGGAAATTTAGATGTGGAATTAAATTCTGAGTTTTTCTTTGTGCTGAGCTTCATAATTAACTGTCATGCTTTGTGATCGTTAAATCACGAAAAATTAGAAATTTAACGCGTGAAAGACGAAGGACTTTAGCAAAAAAATTAAAGAAGAAATATCTTAATGTAATTCTCACGATCACGAGGTCTACATGTGAAATCTGAATGTCTGATTTTATATGTTAAATGTTCGCACATTCTTAAAAAATGACTCCTTTGATCCGTGCAGTAGATTTGTTTCTGCACTTGTTACTGACTCAGTCTTGCACAGTGTGGGCTGCAGATTGCTGGTACATTTAAAAGGACGTTATAAATAACGGGGAGAGAGAATTTAGCCTTAAGAAAGAGAAAGTAGTAGGAAAATGAAGGAATGAACATCTTCATTGTTTGTACCCTTCGTCTGATGATATTCTTTAGTATGATAAATCAAAAAGGATGAATATAGGACATACAGTAAGTTAGTTGCGGATACAGAATATTAGTCAAAAAATTTGTTATAAGAGACACCCGAGAGACCTAGAATTAGACGGAAGGATTATATTAATATAAAAGTGTGTGAGGAAGTTTTGATTAAAAATACTCAGAATATAGTCAGATCGCCGACTTTTATGGATAAAGTAATTAAACCTTTTAATTACACCAAAGTTTTGGATATTTTGATCAGTTGAGGAACTATAAATTTTGAAGAAAGTTGCCACACAATGAATAAGGTTAATCAGTTTATTGGTTCGTTAGTTAGTTATAGCTTTCATGCACACCGTAAGACTTTGTGGATTGTGAAATAAATCGGAAAAGAAATAAATACATGTGTGAAGAGCTTAATCCTAAGGATATTAATGCACACATAGAGTAAGCAAGTTTGTTGGAGTACCGGTTCTCACCATTGGCCCTACCATTCATAACACGGAGATTCGAACCGGAAAGGAAATCCACCCATACATGTTTCCCATACACAATATTATATTCATAAGCTCTGTAAGCTCGTGGGAGATCTCGCCGCCGCGTCCTGGGAGTACAAGTACGGAATGTTTATTTGCTTGCCCCCCCCACCCCCCATGTTCCCGACCTATGTATAATTAATCCTTTGGGGTTCGAAATCCCTGTCAGTCTGTGCTTGGTAGCCGGCCGTCAGTTTGCCTGCCCATCTCTCNGCCCGGGCGGGGGGGGGGGGGGGGTTAAAGCAGAAAATAAGCGTTCATGTCTCTTTACAGGAGCAATCTCTGTAACAGAGTTATTGTACCGGGTGTGTCAGAAAGAAAAGGATTACCAACAGAAAGATAGTGACGGGTTGTTATGAAACTTTGCAGATATGTTATTTTAATGAAGTAATTTCTGTCTCTGATCTGTCTGTATAATATAATCTTGTAAACGTGACATTTTCGTAGCTTGTTGGTTAGGACACTACTTAATCCATGTTTCCGTACATATATTTACGGTATCTTTCAGCAACATGAGGACATCATCAGGTGTAAATTCATGTAAATTTCTACAGTGTATTTTGTGGCACGCGGAGACGTGTAAGTCTGAATGTTTTTAAAATGAAAATTTTATCATTTTTTTGGACATTATCCATCGTCACAAACTTTTAAAATTTTCTTTGATTCGTAGGCGAATTGTGACTGTCACCCTTTTTACGGGATTTTAATGTATAGTTTTCTAACTGTATTTACACCGAGCTGGGAACCTGGTGAGAAGAGCTGCGGTAGTCAATGAAATACAGTTGAGAACCCAATACTAATCACAGGATTCTGAGAAAGCATGCCAGTAACGTGAATTACTACAGTGAGGTCGGTCAGGTTTCAATTCCCGGAAAACACATCTGTTTATATTAATCATAATGTCCAGAACGTCCCTGGGGCGAATTCGTGTTACAAAAACACTCGAACTACGAAATACTTCTTGGATACTGTGACCGTATAGAATGGTCTAAAGCGTTATGCTCTTGACGTGTATTTTGGATGTGCTCGGTTCGAATATCGGCCGATAAACCGGCTGTTCCACTAGACAAATTCCGGGATAGTATTTTGAATTGGCCATGACAGTTTCCTTCCAAATCCTTTCCAGTATAGCATTTGTATATCTTCCTATCCACTGACGTTGCGTGGTCTCGATACTGAAAACGTCCTTAATCGCCATTCGATATTTGTACGTTTACCATTCTGTGTTATGTCAGCAATCAGGCCGATGGCGCCTCGTTAAATTCACCAAGAATCATCAAGTGGAGGTGATGAACAGTTGGAGGGATGAACTGCGGCCTGTCCTTGGACTTAAATGAAATAACCCAGGTGATGCTTCTGATTCTGATGGCGGTAATTTCGGTAATAGAAATCAATTTGTATCCTTATATACAAAACAGTAATTATACCAATCTGGACTTACGGCATGGAACTCTGGGGATGTGCCAGTAAGACCAACAGCAATATTATCCAAAGATCACAATCGAAAATCCTAAGGATGTTAGTCGACGCACCTTGGTATGTGTCAAATGAAACCCTACATCAAGACTTGAACTTAAAATTCGTGAAAGAAATCATCCTGGACAGAAGCCGCCAACACATGAGCGAAATTGAAACCCACGAGAACGAACTATTGCAACCACTCAGGGAGCCAATCAACAATAGAAGATTAAAAAGGAAATGGCCAAATGACCTGATATAAAACGAATCAACTTCTGAAGAGGTAATGTCGATGGACATTTTCCTCGCATGACATGTAATAGTCCTTAGCGAAACCATTAACCTATAGAATGTACGTAATTCTGATTGTTAATAAATAATAATAAAAAAAATCAATTTGTAACGTTTCCGTTTAGATTTTAAAATATGACATTCTGAAGTCATCTAGACCAGTGATTCTTAACCTTTGTCAGACCGCGGCCCGGTAAATTCATTTTTCTATAAGATGAGGGCCCGGTGTAATTGATGCCAGGGCACAGTACCGGGCCGCGGCCCGGCGGTTGAGAAACACTGATCAATAATATATAAGCAAAGTACAGTGAACATAGAAAAAGTGAGAGTAAAGCTCATACCGTCATGACATTTTCTATTTGATTAGTATAGGTCGTTGTGTTGTAGACTACTCTGTATCCCTGATTGCTTTAAGTGAATTTACAGCTTCAGGGAAAACAGTGCTTACGTCACACATTCCGTTTAACTGTTATGTGTTATTAATAATGATCTGAGTTTAATATTTTTTTTCTTGGCACTACAGCCCCAGTGAGACTAGGTCTACCTCCACGAACTTCTCCGTTCACTTTCGGTTCTTCTAGATCTTACACATTCGGCAGGACTCCTTGGGCGGGTGGTCAGTTCGTCGGAAGGCCTCTACCTGTACACAAACACAGGAAAACGCACACACACAAACTAAACATCCATGCCCTGAGTGGGCATGCGAGCGAGCAAAGACAGTACATGCCTTAGACCGCTCGGCTACCGTGACCGGCAGTGTATAAGAATAATATATAAGAATTCAGTTCGTACCTCACAGGAAACAGATCCGAACCCACGATCCAGGCTTCCGAGCGAGCGAAGACAGTGCATGCTTTAGGCCACTCGGCCACTGTGACCGGCCTGAGTTTAATATTTAAGTGTATAAATGGTTCAAATGGCTCCAAGTATTTAAGGCTACTCTAAAGTGGAGCAGTTTATTATACCAGTACTTGAGGGAGCAAAGAAAGTCAAATTATATGCAAGTATTTTTATGACAGAGTTACGACACACTTTATAAGGAGGGAATGGAAAGTTCTGGGTGGCGTTTGCAGCTGTTTATATAAGTGGGCATTGCTTCGTTTTTTGTACATATTATGTCTTTATGGTCATTCCGAGAACATTTTTAAAAAATAAAGGCAGAAATAAGCCATTCTATCTTCTCTTAATTTTACTGGGCTTAAGGATAACTTCGCCGACAAACGGCGGTCGTTCGGTCGGTATAGTTCGCTTGCGGACTGAAGCCACGGAGTTATTAAGGAAGAACTGCATTTGTCAGCTTTAAAACCCGAGGTTTGTTATTTTCAAATGCATGCACATGGTAACTGAGTGTAATAAAAATACGTCTTATGATATCTGAGGTTCTTACAGTGGTGAGTGTGAAGTATATTATCGCCTCATATATTTCTGTAGCAGACCACACTGTACGGCCTGAAAATCTTCCGTCAGACTACATGACGTGTTAAACTGTCAAACTGTACGGCGTCGGAACTTATACTACACAACACAGAGTGGTAAACTTCTGTCACATTAGATGGTATGATAAACTTCCATCACACCACACGGCGTGGTAAACTTCTGTCAGACTAGATGATATGACAAACTTCCATCACACTACACGGCGTGGTAAACTTCTGTCAGACTAGATGGTATGTATACCGGATTACACGACGTAGCTGACCAGAAGAATTGTTGTTGATGAAACGGGAATAGTTAGAATTGCAGTTTATGGGGCCTTTGAAGAACGCGATTTAAAATCTCATGTATGTTCAGCGTGGGAATGCTTTAGACTTATTCATTAACGAGTACTAATTAATGCACGTTTTGCACTTCTGATTCCAGAATCTGCGATTCTTAGACATTATTGCCGTTAAATTACACGAACCATTGATTTTCCTTTAATTATCAAATTAGTATTGCTAGACTTAATGATTTGGTTTTCTTGCACAACATGAGAATTATTATTTTACAGTGTTTTATTATAACTGAACGAAAAATTTGACGCAGTGTTTTTAGCGATATAAGTAAGTACCATTCTGCATTGGGAAATGCTAGGGAAAGTGACATCCATCCCAGATAAAGAAGAAACAGTTCTTCCGCAGTTACTGTGTATACTCATGGAGCTAATTTCAGCTTCACTTTAAAGCAAACTCTATTAACGTGTGCATTGTTTAATTCTTTTTGAACTTGAACTTTTGCATGACAATGGAACACACTGTCTGCGTAAAGCAGTGCCTTCCATTATTTATCGTGTAACTAAAGGACGGTCATGTTAATTTGCGTTGGCTCAAAGAAGAGCATCGACACATCTCTTTTCTTCAGCCACTGCGCAGGGCAATAAAATGAGCAGAGAGAGCAGTATTGCGTCACTTGGTCTCACACCAATAGACGCGCGATCAGTTGCACTTTGTTAATTTTGCTTCAGGTCTTACTTATGCGTATTTCTTTATATTGAACGTGTGGGTCTTCTTCTTATATTCAATTTGCTCCCACGTGGAGCATAGTGAATCCGTGAAACGCTTCGGTTCACTTCAGTTTCTTAATCTAAGAGAGTCGGTAAGACTCCTTGGACGGGGGCAGTCCGTAGCAAGGCCGCTGCCTAGCAAAAACAGAGATTAAACACAGACATCCATACCTTGAATGCGATTCGAACCCACGATCTCAATGTTCGAGCGGGCGAAGACATTCCATGCCTTAGACCGCACATCCCCTGTGATCGCATGCATCTTGGTGTAAGCATATCAGTAACATTCGCAAGGTACCCTAGTTCGAATTTTTGCCGGGTCGCCGACTTTACGTAGTAATATGATTTACTAAGGCCTGTCTCTGTAAGCTGATGATTGCATTATAAATTATATAAAGTCACCATCTGCTCCTTACAAATCCTTACCTATTTGCTATACGTTATTGTCTTACCATTTCGTTGGATGCTGTAGAACGCCTACAGCGTAAAACCCTTCATAGCACAGCGGTAGGTACGTGTATATGCATCTCCTGCTTTAACATTAAGAACTCGGCAATTGAATGTTTTCATGAGTTTCATGTACTTGTCACCATAAACAGCAAGTTTGGAATTTAGTCTAATAGTATTTTATTTTGGAGACGTGATTAATTGAAAATTCTTCTTTTGAAGATTTACTTCGTAGTTATGTAAGTTAATACTTTTTAACTTCCCGCACACACGTTTCTGTTGCTGCAGAAATTCACAACATATAGTTCAAATGTCTAAACTGGTTTTGTGTTACGTTTGTTACGAGTGTTGTTACTACAAGAGGCTCTGAAAATGGTGTGCGCCTCCAGTAACATACATCACATTGTACACGGAGGAAAGTTACGCTGCAGTACATTAAGTTGTGCTGCGTTAACATGAATCGCGACCCCCCCCCCTTCCCAGTGTTCTTCACACAGAAAATTACATTAATAACTTAACTTGTTTCATTGAATTATCATGAGTGTATATTACAGAAGAAGATTAACGCTGTTTAACTTTACACTATTCTGTATTTGGTTGACTTAATTCTCAACATGACTAGGGCAGAGATGAAAATAGTTAGCAGTCGAACTGATATGAGAACGTTACACATTCGTAATCTTTACTTGCACTAATGTATCCTCTTCGTCGTAATCTTTACTTGCACTAATGTATCCTCTTCGTCTTAATCTTTACTTGCACTAATGTCTCCTCTTCGTCGTAATCCTTACTTGCACTAATGTATTCTCTTCGTCTTAATCTTTACTTGCACTAATGTCTCCCCTTCGTCGTAATCTTTACTTGCACTAATGTCTCCTCTTCTCCGTAATCTTTACTTGCACTAATATATCCTCTTCGTCTTAATCTTTACTTGCACTAATGTCTCCTCTTCGTCGTAATCCTTACTTGCACTAATGTATTCTCTTCGTCTTAATCTTTACTTGCACTAATGTCTCCTCTTCGTCGTAATCTTTACTTGCACTAATGTCTCCTCTTCGTCGTAATCTTTACTTGCACTAATGTCTCCTCTTCGTCGTAATCTTTACTTGCACTAATGTATCCTTTTCGTCGTAATCTTTACTTGCACTAATGTGTCCTCTTCGTCGTAATCTTTACTTGCACTAATGTATCCTCTTCGTCGTAATCTTTACTTGCACTAATATATCCTCTTCGTCGTAATCTTTACTTACACTAATGTATCCTCTTCGTCGTAATCTTTACTTGCACTAATGTCTCCTCTTCGTCGGTTAATTTTCATCCAATAATTGAACATTAATGTTATCCGAGAAAATGGAATATTTCTTCCGTATTCGTTAATTCCAACCAGCAGTATGAAAGATGAGGGGGGTGTCCGGAATCCGGCAACGTAAAATAATCGCAGTCCATGAATGATTCCTACAAACATATCGGATCATACCGTCAGAACCTGCTCTTTTCGTTCTTCATTAAATGTGAATCACGTTTGAATGTAGTTGACATCATGTTCCTTTGTATACTTCAATTGCAAAAATAAATATGCTCCGCTTAACACAGTTTGAAGCTATGTTTGAATTGAAAGTTTTGTTACAGTTCGGTAATGCAGTAAACAGAGGCAATTCACATCAGCCAGGCCTCGAATTCTAGTTACACTTACTAAGATGTTCTTTATATTTCAGTTACCATACATTCTTTCCTGGCGCTTGCGTCGTTTTCCTCTGCGTCCTTCAGTTGTTGAGTAGCTGAGTTATGGCGTCATAGATTGTTGCACTCCGTCACTTATGTCTGAAAATGTTGTGTAACCTTACGACCTCCAGCCTTGAAGAGAGAATTTCATTTAACATTCATGAAAATCTGTCTTGTGATCTAAGGCGCAGAAAATATTTATTGAGTAGCCCTGAACTTTCAAGGAGGATGAGATGGTCAGGGAATGTAGCACGAATGAGGAATAAGAGGAATGCATATAGGACATTGGTGGGAAAGCCAGAAGGAAAGAGACAACTGGGAAGACCAAGATTTAGGTGAGTGAACAATATTAAAATGGATCTTAGAGAGATAGTATGGGATGGGATGGCTTGGAATGATCTGGCTCAGGATAGGGACCAGTGGAGGGTTCTTGTGAACACGATAACAAAATTTCGAATTCCATAAAATATTGGGAGATTCCTTAGTAGTGCACAATTGGCAGCTTCTCGAGATAGGCTCAGCTCTAGGAGTGATTGAGTGAGCCCTGAACTTATAAACTTCCGAATTTTCTGAAATTCAGGGTCAGAGATAGAAACCCACATAAAAATGCAAGGGACTATAGCTTGAAGTCTATTAGGCCTTTGTAACTAAGCTCTGGACACAGCTTAACAAATTCGAAGTAATAGCCAATGGAATGCTGGATGAAACTGATGACAGTTGATACATATACTATATGCATATATACCACCAAGGTGGAAGTGATGCCGGGTCTCTAGGATCAGAAGCGTGCACTAGAGTAGCTTGTTTGTATGAAGTGTGCCTGGTCATGACCGTCAGCCTTCTAACCTCTAACTGGAGTGCTGTGAATGAAGCCCTCTTCAACGGCGTCTGCTGCTCCCGGCCACTAATTGGTCCACACTCTCTCCCTTGGTATCTTTTGCTGCTGACTTAGCTATGCTTTTTTTCTTTTTGTCTCCTGTTTTCTCATCTCCTTCCTTCTAAAACTTCATCACCAGCGGCGTTGCGAGAAATATGTAATAGCAGTCTTCGACATTTACAGGCGCAGAATGTCAAGACATACAGCCCTAGCCCCTGCCCCTCCACTAATTATGTCTCTAATTGCAGATGGCCAAGCAGGTCGATGTAGCGACAGTGTTTAATTCGGAAGGTTCTCGATTCGAATCTCAACCGATCGCCGGCTATCCTGACTTAAGTTTCCGTGGTTTTCCTCCCCTACAGGCATAATATCCCTACCGGGAATGAATTGGATTAGGCCACGGCCACTTCCTTCCACATGCCGCTGTATGCTGTCCGTACGGAGATTGTCGTTAATTAACCGACGAAAATGTAACTGAAATTGGTTGTACCAATTCACCAAAATTGCATAAATATCGTTGTTATGTAATGATCGCGAGAAGGAACATGGCGTTGCTTTGTAAAGGATCGGTAAACACATTCCCGCGGAAACGATATCCCGTTTATCGCTAGGCAACAGCCCATGACAACGATAGGATTGTTGGAGGCGGTGATTTCTGTTGGGTCCATCCCGAGGTTATATAACGAGGGCACCAGTCGAGCTGTCTACATCAGGCAAGCTATTCAAAAAAGTTGTTCTGAAAATAGTCCAAAGGCATATTGAAGAGAAAGTCCTGCCTAATGCAAGCCAATTTAGTTTCCGTGCCTGTCACAGGACGACACTTCAATGTATGAGGCGTACGGACCACGTAACCTTACATTTCAACAATAACACGTCTACAGCTGCTGTATTCTTGTATATTGAAAAAGCCTTTGATACAACGTGGCACATTGGCTTGCTATGTAAATTATCTACATTGCAATTTTCGATTAATCTAATCAAGTTTATTAGCTCTTTCCTCTCTCATAGAAAATTCATACTTTCAGTCGAAGGTGTAATATCTACGCTGTCAGATGTCAGTTGGAAGTCAGCGGACATTTTCATGTATGCGAGTGTGTCAAATTAGTAAGAAGCAGACACTACTTATGTATGTCACCTATCGCCAATGTGATTCTTGTAAAATTTTGCGGTTGTCTTTTGTAGGCGTAACGCTATAATTTTAAGTCATCAGTAAATCCTGGAAAGGAAGGAGATTACATAGAAGCTATAAGTATTACTTGCACCGGAAGTTAATAAGTTGTTTTTTTATAACGTTTCTTGGGTTACAGTAAGCAAAACATGTTTAAAGGACGGAAAATTAAGTAAGCTTTTTGTGCAACATTTTGGCTGCAAAGTCCTAATTGATAACAGTTCACCTGTAACACCGAGATTCAATGAAACTAGGTTGTATGAGGCCGCAAAACTGAATTTGATTTAACTACCTCGCAGACAGTTTAGATTGGTGACTGTTAAACTGCCTCTTTGGCAACAATAGGGACTGTTTCGATTTCTTTCTTTTTTCCTACCTTTTTTTTTCTTTCTTTGTATCTATTTATATCTTGTTATATCATTTCTTTACTCCTTTCCCTTTCTTTCTAATTTCTTTCTCGTATCTCTTTTTTCCACGTTTGCGACCTGTTCTCAGACTCAGAGCTTATGAAATGGGCTTACGCCGCTGTTGCACTCTTACTACGCAGTTTTCAATTCCATTCCTTTTCTTCTCGTAAATTAGACTTCAACTCTCTAAGTTACGAAGTCGGACGAACCTCCAAGATAGTTTACTCTCTGGGTTTGGTCATTGGGGTACTGCTGATAGACTGTGTACGGAAACTTTTCCAGGGCCTGGCATCAGCTTGTAGAAAAGTTGGATAGATCGCGTCATCGGGTGTGTCTAGTTGGTAGGGACAGGTTGAGACGAGGATCCGAAGGAAAAGGGACTCTAAGTCGGTTTCGTTCTTTATGAGGGTTCTTCCTTTTCTGCAAAACCTCATTCTCCATTAGTTGCTTTCGTCTTTTTATCCTATAAAATGGACAGGGAACTTAGTATTGGATCTCTTACTGCAGTTTTCCAGTCTCTATCCCCATTTCTTGTTGTAATTTACGTACATTTACTTTGTTATGTTTTTCATGTCTTCGAATATGTTATTAATTTTTCATTATCCTTGTTGCTTCGTCATTCAGCGTCGTTTTTACTTCTCTACTTCCTGCAGGATCCGGCAACTCTCATAATTGGTTGCTGTTATTTTAGAAGTTTGTGACTTTGTAGCAATGGAAATTAAATAATTAAAATATCCTCACGGAACTTGGATTTTTTGGCGAAAGCCCTCATATTTAGTTGGTATAAATTACACCAATGCCGGTCACGGTAGCCGAGCGGTCTAAGGCATGTAGTATCTCCGCTCGCTTGGAAACCGGGATCCTGGGTTCGAATCCCACTCAGGGCATGGATGTTTAGTTTGTGTATGTGCGTTTTTCTGTGTTTGTGTACAGGTAGAGGCCTTACGACGAGCTGATCACCCGCCCAAGGAGTCCTACCGAATGTGTAAGATGTAGAAAAACCGAAGTGAACGGAGAAGTTCAAGGAGGTAGGCCTAGGCCCACTGGGGCTGTAGTGCCAAGGAAAAAAAATCACACCAGTTTGTTGCGGAAGAACACCTGTCTCAGATATTGTAAATTATTTTTAAATACTAACTGAAAGACGGTACTGTGCCAAGGAGTATCACATTGGTCAAGTTGTTGGCAGTTTTTACAGTGCAGAATGTATTGTTAAGGATATGTCAGCACTATGAAAATATTAGGCATATTGATTACAAAACCCTTGCAGGAAAATCCTTCTTGGGAAACAAATGGTTGTTCACCCATTGAAGAAATTCCCTGCCTTTTATGTAACCCAAAGATCCGTTGCCGTGTTCAGAACATTCAGCGACCGGTCCGTGAAATTTATCATTTATAGCCGAGCCTCGCACCCTTCATTCACCTCTCCCTTAAGGGTTGTTAGGCTTAATGTCAAAATTTATTAATTAAAAGGTATGGGCACCAGTGAGAGGTCTACAGTCATAAATGTAATTGAGGACAGGTAAACGAAATCTTGAGTGGATGAACTAGGGAGCCAGTAGCGTTAGAATCTCAAGGTTATTAACGGCCAAACCTGCCAGTATCAGTGGCATCCAGACTGATTTATTCGCCACAGTGTGTTTATTTTTTCATATAAGTACATAGATTTTTAGAGTCCTGCAATCAGACATTGTTTTAGAAACACGGCAGAGACTGATTAGATTTTCTTCTGAATTAGGGACTATACCGATAAAAGCCCAAATTAAATTCGCTTGACATAATTTGTCCCCCCCAATACGAGTTAACTCCATCAAGCAGAGTTCTTAAGATAACAGTCGCTAATCTAGTCAGTATATTGCTTTAAAGTCACCTGACGTTTCGGAGGAAAATTTAGCTTCCATCTTCAGGATCGAAGAATAAGTGAAGGAATAAACTACTACGAAGCAGGTATCGAGCAGCAAACGTCAGCTGACTGTCACCGAACTATACAGCATTGCTTTGCAGAAGACGGAACATCTCATAACGTCTGCTGTGAAAAACTCAAATCTCACATAGTTAAGAAGGGTCCTCTTTGTATGAAATTCGAAGATTCGTTGCCATGTTCTAAAGAAGCCTTCACTGACTCTTTTACGAGCCAGACGAATCCAATCCACATTCTCACACGTTGTTACTTTGACACATCTTAATTCTATTATCCCATTTATTGCTGTGTGTCATCGTGTTATTTGTAACCTTACGATAAAGATTGATTATAATGAAATTAATACTATGGAATTCATTCATCAGTAATCTGTGAGACGGCAGGTCCACAGTCTCTTCCAAAACAGTTCCTCCACTTAATGCGATCTAGAGCTTTCGCCTTCAAATAACAGTATCCTCTTCTGTCCCCAAGGTCATCCAGCATCTTCTTACGTCTTCTTCCTCGTCTTCTGGTCACTTTTATCCGCCCCTCTATCTTTCCTTCAATAATTTCTATAATCTTCTGAAAATTGAGTTACAGACTAATTATCTCACCATTGCAGTGGCAACTAAGAAATTCGCAATTGAACTTGAACTTCAAATCGATTTCCTCTTTGCGCTTCACAATTTCCCCCCCCCCATCTTGAGCTAGTTTTAATCAGCCGACTTCAAAGTGTGGGCGAAATCCCCACGCATGTGAAGATGAAGCATTGCGTCTCAAGTGTTTGTGCCTTGTGGCGCGTACCACTCTACAGTTACTGGAAACTTAACAAAAACTTTTCAGATGAGCGCGTCGGAGAATTTTCATGAATAGTCCGTGTTTTTAGAGGTGTTGCAGAGTACAAGTAATATGCTACGTAGTACGTAAGGTTTGAAATTTCTCACGAGATTGAACACTAAGTTTGCGGTTTTTTGGGGATGTGGCGCCGTGTCGTTTTCTAGATATTTATTGATATTTTGGAGAAATTTGCTTCCTCCATCTCTTTACCTCTTTCACCCTGAAGATGTAAGTAACAGGTTTTTCCGAAACATTGGTGCCTGTTGAACAAAATACATGGCATATCAGAAAAAGATCGATATATTAATGCTATTATTATACCTTTATGGGTTGCTAGATTTACTTCCAACCGCGAGGCTCTCCCTCCAGACATTCAGTATGAAACTCTCCAGTACTCTCCATATCTGGAGGCTGGATCTTCTGTCCAGAAAGTTAGGTTGTGCCATTCTGTAGTGACGAAGGAAGCACTCAACACGAACCAGTGTGGACATGACCCTTAATTCAATATTGTAGCGTGTTGAGCCGTTACTAGGTAGCGACTGCGAAACAGACAGGTTCCTACAGCAACGAGTTCACGCGTAACAATAGAGGATATAGGAATAGAGGAAATTTAGAAAATAGGACATTACTGTAGGGAATGGGAATGTAGCGTTAGATTTCATGTGTGCAGAGACTTTGTATTTTGTACTCGCTAGGTCCGTGATTCGATTCCCGAAGTATTTCATGACTTTCATTATTTTTTAAAATATTGCGGTTTTATAACAATACAGTGGGGACACGAATTGTATGTTCTTCCCCAATTCATTATTATTTCCTCATCTCCATGATACTAATATCTTGAAGCGTAGACGCTTACGAGTAAGAATTTTTTATTTACTAATATTAGGAACTGTATGTACGTTCTCTTATTGTATCACAACGAAGGAGGCTCGATATGGAAACATGTATACATGCTTATAATTTTTTCTTTACGAATTGGGCATCTCAATATAATACAGGCTTCTGAGTGGTAAGAATACATTTGCCACGAGTTTTAATAAAAATAATTGGTTAATCACTGAAAACATATGTGCGTGTTTAATTATTATATAAATTAGAAGTACAATAATATTAAGTAGCACTTTCAATGTATTATCATCATTAGAGACAAACTGTGGTTTGCAAACAGTATAGAAGACATCTAGTTTTCGCGCGCAAATTCTCCCAATCCGGAAGATGGATGGATACAAGAATACCATGAACCAGAGTTGAATCTTATGCAAAGACGAAAAGGTGTAAAACCAGATTTATGGGGAAGAGCCGGGGTAAGGTTTTAAACGGAATGGCTGAGGAAATGCTGCTAAAAGCCAAAGTTTAAACCGTTGGATCACCTCTCAACCTCGGTTGGAACTTTGTCTTCCGGGCGTTCATTTCTAAAGGGCTTTTGCAAACTCCCATTGAAAATACCTTCAAATATTCGACACCATTTAATAGCATCTATATTTCTGCATGAAGTGTAAATTCCTTTTCCCTTCACAAAACTGTGAATCGCGGAATTATGAACAAATTATTCTCTTCAAATCATTACCTGACGGCTTTAGTTAAGACTATACAGGTACTTATTAAATTGTCGTAGTTGTCAGAGTATGCCAGTGGGTTAATACAAACAGAAAGTATCGTAGCACAAAAATGTGTAGGTAGAATATATGCATACAATTACATTGGCAAGAGTACCCCCCATATATTGAGTGGTAACTGACAGTAAAAACGAGAAATTGAATTCCTTAATGCGATTGTAAAAATAAAAGCAATTATAGGCACAACAGGCATCAGTACCTAACCAGTGACGAAGAAGACTAGGGTACAGTGGAAATAAAGAATGTATAAACTAAATGTTTTTGCATGATGACTGACGAAGACAGTCATTGCTTGGTAACGACTCCATAAACACTTCCGCAGTTACGAATAAACAAGCAACAATAGAGGAATTCTTGGAAACGGTGTTTTCTATGCTGTCCGGGCTAAGGCTGCATAACGAGAACACCAGCCTAGTCGACAGCCAGTCTCGAGTTGAGAGTCCACAGTTGTGTACCACTTATGAGATGAAAGACAAAACTAAGAACACTTACTGTGTGCTGTAGTGAGAAGTCGAGTGCGTAGGCAGGAATGTGAACATACTCATTACCTGTTCAAGTATTCCTTTGTTACCATTGAGCTGCGGATAATCACCAGATCAGAGCGAATAATTTTGAAGCGGACTTTTAGTATGTTACATTCCGAAAGAAATTACCACGTTAAGTTCCACGCTTTGTAATCAGTTTGTGGGATTTATTTTCCCAATTGACAAATATTCGGCCGGTTTTAATGTGAACTGAATGCGGTTTCATGAAACAGAACCACAAAATATAATAAAGAGCCATTGTAATTTGTTAGAGCACTATGATTTGTTCGCAGTTATTGAATGTGCCGCAAAATTATGCAGGTAGTTACGTAAGCTCGAGTGTGGGTGAGATCTCTTCAAGTCTGAAGCAGAATATCAGGATTTGTTCTGTGTCAAGGTATTAACTTGACAGATGAACAGATGAACAGAGGAACAGCAATTATATTCTAAAAGGATGGACATCAACTTGGCTTCTGTGGTAGGTTATCCGCCTTTCTCCTGCATGAAACCCTCATTCCGTCTTCTCTTAAGCACACAGGCTCTCTCGCCGCGTCTTTCTCTCTTGAAGTATTTCAGCTCTTTCCCTCACTCACGAATCTCTTAAGAAGAATACGTAAGATTTAATGCAAGAATATATGTAATTCAAGACCGCCTCTGTGGTAAAGTGGTCAGAGTTCCTGGTTTCAGATCCAGAGTTTCGGTTTCGATTCCCGGGGGTTACCAGATTTTCTTAGAAGTAGTGGGTCTGGAACCGGATTGACCGAGCGACCGCCGCTTTTCGGCTAAGTTAGTGCCAACTTTAGCGGATAGAGGGTATCGCGTGGTCAGCGCAACGGATTCCCACGGCCGTTAATCTCGGTTTTCTTGAAGTAGCTCCTCAATTATCCTCACGGGGCTGAGTAGACCCCGTTCTACATCCAATATTTCTCAGAAAATCTGGTAGCGCCGGGAATCGAACACGGAACCTCTGGATTTGTGGCCAGGAACTCTGACTACTAGACCACAGAGGCGGTCTGGTACATATAACAAAGGACACACGAAACGTTAATATGGAAGGATCATTCTCTGAAAGGAAAGCACACTGTCTGTATTGGAACGAACCAATGAATGCATGGGCTCGGTGGTCTGAAGTAAAGCCTTTGAGTTCGACACTAACCAGACTCAGGGCCTTCCTTCTAAGAAACTTTGTATAAGCAGAGAATACCTAGTCCTTTCTCGGTGTATATCTCAGGTTATTTCAGCCATCAAAGTCGTCATCACACATGACGCTGTTATCATGCCTTCGGGAACAGTGCGTACAGCTCTACGTGCTGGGTACTCTCATTTCTAATGTGGATTTTTATCTTCCGTCTAGCCAGATGACACTAAAAAATAGCATCTAGAATCGCAAGCCTTAACAAAACAACAGCTGTATACATTTTTTTGCATTTGATTTCCTTGGGTCATGTCAGTTAGTTTCGTTTTGTGCGAACCGTCCTGGAAACGTGCTTAATTAAAAATTTTACACCAGTTAACATCAGTGTGTAAGGCAGTACGTTGCTATAGTATCTTCGGTAGTTTTGCTACGAATAGGATAGCTGTATGTAGCATGAAGCTTGCTGCCTGCTTCATGCTTGGCTTATTTTTCGATCCTGAAGATGGAGGCGGCACGTTTCTCCGAAATATCTGTCGATTTTCGACCGACTGCACGCTGTTATATACCATAATATACAACTCTTCGTTTTTCCTTCTGCTTACATAAATTATTGGTCTGTATTTATTCTTGTCACCGGTCTCGTTTAATCGTGGATTGTGTATTTTTTCAGGCGTTATACGCTCATTTATCGACGTATTGGTCAGTTTCACTTAAAATTCCTGGGCTTTGTTTGGTTGACATGGAAAATCCTTTGATGATATTTTAATTTTTTTTTCTGTGGTATTTCAATACGAAGATATTTAAAAAAAAATCATGTATGACTACACAGCCTAAACGCGCCATGTTTAATTAGTGACGCAACTATGAGCAGCCACAAACCCCAGATACGCCTAGTCCCTTTCCATGTACATATCGATATATCTGCCAATACCTTACATATCTTGCATTAATTATTAATATTTGTTTGCCACAGACATTTGTTGTAAACGTAAACATATATTGCTTATAAAGGTAACATTTTAAATTGGAAATAAATATAAAATGGATTGCACTCTGCATTTAAACATGCCATAACACATTCCATAATGAGTTGGTGCAGTTTTACGCATAAAGAGGCACGTTTCATTGTTCTATTTCATATTAGCTGCCCTGCAGTAATTACACAGCAGGTTATAATTATCGAATATTTTGATCTTTTCGAGAAGTGATAGTTTTAAAAGACGTTTATACTGCCCACATAATTTTTAATAATTAATCTTGAAATATATGTCATAGGTAGGGTGCCTACAATTCAAAAGCTATAAAATGGAACAAATAGCCTGCAGTGGAACTAAACACAGTGATAAAGACAGGTCGTCTAGGAACGTAAACGAAATATTTAAACAAGCGTTTTGAATATATACAAAACCATTTTTGAAAGTTTATTTCTTTTATAATCATCATAGTAGTGTGTATGGTTTTTATTTTAGACAACAGAAATATTTTCACTAACGTTAACTGTAGTAAAAATGCAGATAAATCACTCAAAAGACGTAATTAAAATATACAATTCATTAAAATGTTAATTAATTAAATTAACTAAATATTGATTAAATTATACAACCGTTTTAAAATTTTTAATAATCAAATAAAACTCTATTAAATAAGAAATGATAAGCGGTTACCATCAAAGTTTAGGTGTTATTCGGACGGCAGTTTGCAGCATTTGAACTGTATTATTATTATTTATTGTGTGAAATAAATCCTCATTGCGGCAACTGATCTCCACAGGAAACAGAAAATGTAATTTTTTGTTCTAGCAAACATAAGGGCTTTTGAATTACACATTTTTATAAGGGGATAAAAAGGAACATATTTGCTTCCCGTCACATTTATGAGGACAGCGGAACGCTGGTAGGCCACATGTTTTTCAACAAATATACCTTATAAAGTGCTAACTGAATTTCACACTCGTTTCAGAATACAATTCATGCTGCACTGTGAACTGTAACAAAATTTCGAATATTTACTTGTGTTGTGTGTGTTGTGTGTGTGTGTTTGTGTGCTGCACATTTTTTTTAAAATAATGTGACTGAGATCCTTTAACGATTATGTTAAAACTATAGTAATGAGGAGCTTCATAACTTGTACTCTTCTCCAAGTATAATAAGAATGATCAAGTCAAGGAGGATGAGGTAAGCAGGTCATGTAACACGAATGTGGGAGACGAGGAATGCATATAGGATATTGGTGGGAAAGCCAGAAAGAAAGCGACCACAGGGAAGACCAAGGCGTAGGTGGGTGGACAATATTAGAATGGATCTTAGAGAAATAGGATGGGATGGTATGGATTTGATAGATCTGGCTCAGGATAGGGACCAGTGGAGGGCTCTTGTGAACACGATAATGAACTTTCGGGTTCCACAAAATGCAGGGAAATTCTTGAGTAGCTGCTGAATTGGCGGCTCCTCCAGAAGGGCTCATCTCCATGAGTAAGTAAGTTACAACTGTAGCAGCTGATTATCATGATTGCAGTTGTTATCATACAAACATTGATTATTTATTGTAAGATTCGCCTATAGTATAAGAAAAAAATGGAAGTTTTCGGTGAGAAGTTCGAATCTCATACCTCGCGAATACAACTCAAGACGCCATGTCGCTATGCTAACATTTCTAGTTGCGTTTTTCCACACTGACAATGTGATATTCTTTACCGGTGTTAAAGGATTCATCGTTGAGATGTATGGCATACTTTTTCAAACAGAATTCCTTCTTTGTGTAACTCTAATTCTGTTGGTACAAGCCATATTATACTCTTCTCATTGCGATAGAATATTGTCACGTATCCCGGTGACGCAACAAATAATTAATGGGTTTTTTGGATTGATGAATCGATTTATTGGATGATCAACAAATACTTATTTCGGTGACCAATTTTGTACGAAATCTCTTCTCTTCTGTCTTGTTCGCAGACTGGGCATCTACTACTCGGTAGAACTCTCCAGTATCTGTATCTGTATCCAGTATCTGTGTCCTGTATTCTGTCGACCTAAGCTGGCTTCACGCCGACCGGACAGGAAACTCTCCGTGTAACGGTACACTACTTCGTTTTTGCGGATGACATCGAAACGTGTCTTTCTTTGCTGCGTGAACAGTCCTTATCTATTCGCTACAACAGAAGCGTTTCTGTACGCATCGCCTAGGAATCAACGTCTCTGTCATAATCTCGGACACTTATTTCAACAAACCGTTTCATAGCAATTGATTTACATGTCACATTATCATTAAATAATAAAAATTAAACCTTATATCTATTTAACCTGTACATGAACAAATTCCTTTTGGAAACTCAAGACAGGTTCTTTCTGGTGAGCTGTATGTATCAGAATCTGTTGATGCAACCACAAACTGGCATCCTCAAACAATATCAGGAGCCGCTCAAGGGCAACGTTATAATGAGTGTTCCGCGTGTTTATCAAGACATAAAATTCGGCTTGTTAACTGCATGGCGATGTTAACATTGAACGTTTTGACGATGGCGCTTCTTACTAATAATTCATGGGCACAAAATGGAGTACATACAGCTTCAGTAATGATTTGCATTGCGACAGTCGGTGAGACGGTTAGTCAGTCATTCAACCAGCCTACTTGCCTGTATGTCATTCTTCATTTCTGTCGTTACGTTGAATATTCGTAGAAGAGATTATTTCGAAAACCAAATTATTTTCTGTGAATTGTATGGATTATCCTGCTCCCCCCCCCCTGACACTACAGCCCCAATGGACCTAGGCCTACCTCCATGAACTCCGTTCTCGATCCTGCTTCGTTACGCATATGTATATGAAATTTGAACACCAAAATTGACACGGAAAACGCGCATGCTTTATATACCGATACCACCAAAATCTGCCATTGTTTCTGTTCGGTATATACAGAGTGATTCTAAATTATTGCAGGAGTTTTGCACAATCACATTGAACTGTTAGATGCCTACAAGAGATAAATATGGACAGAGTCTGCAATAGGTGGTAGCAGCACAAGTCTCATATGGTGCTAAGTACAGTGTTGTTGCCAACGATTTTCCATCCCCGATGTAGTACATACGTGTAGTAGCATGCAGATTGTTCTTTGTAAATTTACGATGTGATTCTAAATTATTGCCGGGAACCCCGACAATAATTTAGAATCACCATGTACATTAGTAGCGATATGCGAAGACTGTATGATTCATCCCTGCAGGCGATCCTTGTTCCGAATCAGTGATTCCTATAGATCAACTCTCGGGAGTATCTCACCCGTGACGGGTGGAGAACGCTGCAGGGATATGGGACAATTATTTAAACCGTATTGTAGAGCAGACAGAGAGGGAAAGATGGGGCGAGGCCTGTGGTGGGTAGTGGGCAGGATTTTGGTGCCTACTCGAACCGGACATAGGGAAGAGCATTGAAACATTTTGGCTATAAATAAATACTACAAAATACGTAGACTGAGGGTCCGCGAAGCGTGTAATGAGAATAGATGAGGTGCAAGTCCCAATTCCCCTAGATCTTCGTCCCCTTCAGTGCGCAAGCCCGCCCCCCTATCCTTCACTACTCCCCTGCTAACAAACGACAGCAAGCAGAGCGAAGGGATACGCCCATTTTGTACGTATTTTAGTACCGTCTCTCATGTGTGTAGGCATGCTCCATAAATACACAAAGAAGCTAATGTAGGGTAGGATGACAGGAGCTGACGGAGTTCTGAAATAATCCTTGGTGTCAGACCGTTTCAGGACATGTATTAATGCAAATGTTTAAAAGTTCTCATTCGAACTGTCGCGTATAAAGTCATTTACCACAGTGCTAAAGCGGCCTATATGCTTCCATGTCCTTTTTGAGCGCTATGCCTTCGTCTTCACAACAAGGAAGGTTCATAGGTAAATAAGCAAGATATGTTATTACGGACTACACCTCGTGTGCGCATAGCTCAGTCGGTATAGCGACGGGTTTACTGGCTGGACGGTCGGGGTTCAATTCCTTGCAGGTGTAAGATAGTTTTCTGTTCTCCGCAACGTCCAGACTGGCTAGGGAGCCCACCCGGCTTCCTATACAGTAGGTACCGGGGGTTGTTTCGCCGGGAGGCAAAGCATTTGAGGCGTGAAGCTAGCCATGCATTTCCATGTAGTGCCGAAGTCAGGAGTGGCAGAGCATAGGGATAACTTTGCCTTAACCTTACACGTCTCTCCAACACCACTATGCGGNTCATGCCTTTGGACTGTTTCCAATCAGAAACAAATCTGAAGCTATGAATCTTACAGACAGTTGGTGGGACTCCTTGGATCGGGATGATCCCTTCGCAAAGGCTGCTAGCTACAAAGGACAACACGAGCACATAAAACACGCCTACACATGTCTGATACCTTGAGTTTGATTCGAAACCACGATCTCAGTGTTCGAGTGAGCGAAAACGACATTGGTATTCTGTTTAAAGTAATTCCTTTAGGGGTGCACTTTTATGTGATGATTCATTTCTCGTTGAGTTGTCTCATATTGCTGCTTTCATGTTTATTACTGTGGCCTTACTTATAAGAATATGGAATTAAGCTTATTCTACGCAGTGAGTATTATATGTATGTATGAAGTTGACTTAACATGCAAGAGTGGAAACTTGTACAACAGTTATTACAGGTATTTTCCAAATAAGTTCTTTGCCTTTTTGCCTATTCAACGTATACTCTTATGGTCCTTTGTTACACATATGTATGACGGTAAACTTAATCATTCTGCAGTTGTCGCATTCCGTCATCAGAAAATGTTCTTATTATTCGGTTAATCATTGACTAAACTGAAAACTGTTCGAAATAAATTTTGTAAGCCGTAATTATATCTAAATTGCGATCAGCGGTGCTGTAGCCTGGGATGAGAGTTGGTTAGTAACCCTTTTAAAACATGCTTAATTAATAAACGTTCTGTGTTATAATACATGCGGTTAAACAATGAGAATAACCTACACGAGCCCACATCAAACTCACATTTAGAGACATGAAGGTATCGAGATAAATATTATTTCATGCAATCTAGTTATAATGCTGTGCGATATATAAGTCGAAAGCTGTTAGCAGAAGATAAAAAATATGTGCAAAACAATTTAAAACCAGTTCCGATGTTTGTGTGTGTGAAATATTGTCCATGACTGAAATGGGCAATGAAAAGATGGTGAAAATTTTGAGTTAGGTGTGTGGACCGGTGACTGAGTAACGACTTTGAGAATCGGAAGATACCAAAAACAAACAAAATTTTTGTCTGTGAATGTGATTAGAATCTACCAAGCAAGAGTGGTCAAGGTATTTGTTGTTTACAAGATACACATTGCCAGAGAGATAATTTTCGGTACAAAATATCAGTAAGGGAGAAAAGGAGAATTGCGTGTTTTATATTCTATTTGCGGCTCAAATCTAGAATCTTAAGAAGTCCTAGAAATTTATAGAAGGTTATTTTATTATTATTGCATAGAGTAGCTTTTCCCTTACTTAGGATGATGGATGTAACTGGACCTGCCACGCACCGATTCAAGGCTTGCACCCGAATCCCCCTTTACCGCCCCTTCTCACTCCCACTGAACTGGTTTTTGAAAGCGAAGTGGTGTTGTGGATATGTGTAATACTCAAGGGTCCACTTACATGCGCATGTTGAACTTTTAAGTAAGAATTTATGTTAAAGTTCCTTTAAAGCAACTGCAAGAATTGAAGTTGAGTTACGAATGCAAGATCACAGAGAAGTTGAGTTTTGGACCTGTGTATGTGGAGGGAAGCTGGATTTGCATATTTAACGGCACCTATAGATAAGATTTGGAATTATAGTGAGGGTGGACATGTGGTCGTTTATTATAGTTGACTTCACGTACAGTCTGCACAAGTACTTTTCTCCATGAATTTTTATTATTACTTGTCGCTTGAAATGTGGCGTACGAGGGCTGATGTCGAAACTAGAAGGAAGAAGGTGGGAAATAATTAATGATTGAGAAGGTTAGTGTACTGGCAGCGTTATTGAATTGTATTCGGAAGGCACTTGATTGGAGTCTCGGATCTTGACTGTATATCTCAGTGCATTGAAGCAAATATCAAAAAAGAACACGTACGAATCCATTAGGCATGAGCCGCACCATAGCTCGAGCGGTTAGTCGCTGGCTTCCTACCGCGGCCGCCCGGGTTCGATCCCGGGTCTGGTCAAGTGGGATTTGTGGTGGACAAAGTGGAGCTGGGGCAGGTTTTCTCCGAGTACTTCGGTTTCCCCTGCCAATCTTCATTCCACCAATTGCTCCACAATCACCCTCACATATCATCTGGGGCTGGTACAATAGGCCAGAAGTGGCCACAGTACAAGGGACCTAGTACCACCCCACTAGCAATAAAAAAATATAAGCGGTATATGTTAGTAGAAGACAATTTTTGTTCGTTTAACCCAAACATATAATGTTGCACATTGACTTAAGTTACTTACTAAGCACCATATGCAGTATAAGAGTCAAGAAATTTTGGCACATTCTGCATGAAATGTTGTAAAACGTAATCTAACCAGTTTCGCACTGTCTCTTGTGACCGTCCGACTGTCCGTCTATCCTTGTGTAATAACTCTAGAAATTCGGAATTAATTTCCCTCAAATTTATATTTGGAGTGTAAAGTTTGAGACTATTATATCGGTGAGCACGAAGGGTTAAGACTTCTGGGAATATAATGCCGTGTAGTCAGTTGGAAGTCACCGACGTTTCGGATGAACATATCGCCTCCATCTTCGGGGTCGAAGAGCAAGCCAAGCAAGAAACTATAATGAACCATCGCGTCCGAAATGTTGGTGCAATGCACTACATGGCTCTATATTCAAGGAGATAAAACGTTTGATATTGGGATGTTTTAGTGAAATTTGAGACATTTTACTTTTGACTGAATGCAAAAGACAGTGAAGGACACATTATATGAAGACCTTAGCTAATTTCTGTGCGTTGTCGTAGCTCACTCAAACTTCACAGAAGCGAGAAATATTGAGAAAAACTTTGCAGAGGAATCTGAAGTGGACCTACAAATGTTACGCCAATTCCGTAATTTATACAGTTTTCTAGATTAAATAAAAGATATATATATTATTTATTATACTACAATTGGGTTTTAGCCCGGTGGCAGTAATGCACAATACGACACAACAGACAAGTAACACACATTACACTAAGTGACAACACGTTCAAACAAAACACAACAATAAGGACATCCTACCACAATGAATACAAACCAAATACGATTAACAACTACAACAATTGGATGGACTTGATGGACTTGCCAAAATTATTACTCGATGCATAGATTTCCTAACTTGTTGAACCGTGAAAAAATATTTAATCAGGAATTCAGGTTTTGACAGCTGGGCTTGATATTAAGATACTAATATTAGACCAAGTCGCTTCTTAAACCAACTTTCACTTATGTTGATCGCTTACACGGTTATGAGTGGTGGATGCTCTAGGATGTGATTTCACGCATGATGAAGCAGCAGTTTATTTAATCTAACGATGTAGTTCATTATTATTAATACACGTTCTAAAGAACTTGTTACTTAAGAAAATGGATCGCTTCAATAATCAACATCAATTTGAGTTCCAACCATTGGTCATGTCCAGTGGTAGGTTATATTAATTAGGGATGTTTAAAGTTCGTATGCCTAAAACTTTAAAATAATACTTTTATATTTAAACCCTCGGATTAATTATACAGTGGGGTCTCAGGACAGATATTGTTTTTTATCTGTAGCCTTACGCGCAGGATCGAGGCTACGTGTAGTGTGTGAAGGAAACAAAAAAGTATTATATCACTGCTCAAACAGTAATGCTGCGTTTTGTTTTATCTGCATTCTTTACAGAACATACGAATTTAGTGAATCCATAAAATCTTCATAGATTCTTTTTCAGAGAAGAGTCATGGTTAAGAAGCTAACAGCATTCAATCTGATCAGTAATCCCCCCCCTCCCCCCGCCTTTTGTGGACTACGAAGGTTCATTATCTTACAGGTGCCCAGAATTGGTTCCTATCCTTAGCCAGGTACATCGAATCGAGGCTCCCACATCTTGTCTGCTCACACGAGCACAAAAAGGTTCTTAAACTTAGCCACGTAAATTCAGTCCGGAACCTCGTATCTTATCTTAAATATCAATGCAGCTGACAAATAAATCATACATAATATTGAATTGTCAGGGCAAGAGAAAATGTGATCCAGATTAATAAAATCCACATTCTTTCTGAAAATCAACCTTGATGTTGTCCTCCCATCTACGCTTAGGTCTTACACTTAAGTTTTCACATTCCAATTTTGAATGCATTTCTGAAAAAATGTACATAAACATAACTCTCATCCTTCCCACGTGCAGAGTTAATTCTAGTTTGCATCGCAGAACGCTCAGTGCGCAGCCGCGACAGAGACCATCACGTAGCCGCATTCTTCTGGAATTCTGCATCACAGGTTTCAGCAAGGCAGTTGACGCTGCGGTTAGTGTTAAAGGTGATGTTTCCGCTTACGTAACTATCCAGACTTTCTCGATATTTCTGACCCTGTAGGGAGCGCTGGAAATATTAAACACAAAATGTGGAAAATATCGGCGACAGAATTAATCTATATATAGCAAAGAGTGTGGTATTGTAATTGAACACACGCGCGGTCACCCGACATCGATTTACCTCTCTGAAAAGTGACCTTCAGTTTGAAGTTGAGTTACGTAACTGAGATCAATGCATGTCCATGAATACAGTACACCTTTAAAGGAATTCTGCTTGCATATATCTACGAAGCCTTAAACAGTTTGATCCCATTGATATAGCAGAATGGAGGAATTGAACTGTAAACGGACAGTTATTATTATTATTATTGGAGGGGGTGGGTTTCCCCATGCACCGCGACTAGTAGTCTATTGTACGTCCCCCTTTGATGTTCTACCAGTCTCTATACCCTACCGGTACTGGTGCGTGCCATCAGCCCCGACTCACCCAGCGAGTTCGGCCTCTTCTGGCTCAGCGGTACCTGATGCTTCCCCCATCTACCAGAGGCGTTAGAGACTCTTGTTTGACGGTAGATGTCCGATGTAATTTAGCTCAGAGGCCTCCTTGAAGCATGAGGTTCTTTTACGTGCCGTAAAGCTACGACACGGGACCCACGGTTTAAAGTCCCTCACGGAGGACTTGGTCCCTGAATTTCTTTATCGAATGGAAAACTTGATTCTGTATGGGTGTGAAACTTGGTCTCTGATATTAAGAGAGGAACGTAGACTGAGGGAGTTTGAGAATATGGTGCTGAGGAGGATATTTAGATTAGAGAGGGATGAATTATAAGAGGGTGGATAAAACTGCATAATGGGGAGCTTCATAACTTGTATTCTTCTCCAAGCTTAATTAGAATGTTCAGATCAAGGGGGATGAGATTGGAAGGGTATGTAGCGTGAATGGGGTATAAGAGGAAAGCACATCAAGTTCTGGTGGGAAAGCAAGAAGGAAAGAGACCACTAGGAAGACCTAGACGTAGGTGGGTGAATAATATTAAAATGGATTTAATTCATATTAATTTAATATTGAATAATGAAAGACTATCAAAATATATTTTAATGTCACAGTAAATCCGTACTCTTATTGGAAATAAACTTCTTTGCTTGCTATATCTGCAACTTCCCATGCCACACACAGACTTCAGCTTGCCCTCTGACACATGCTGTATGTTTACTCCTCCTGAAACACATGTTGACAATATGATGAAATGAGTTTTGAATAAGTGAGTTGTTAGATGGTCAGTAAGAGGTTGTCATTTGATTCTTGTTGAATACACAAATTTCCGCTCATCTAGAACTGATGTACGCTTATCTCCTTGCATGATTAAACCACGGTATTACTTACAAGTACTAAACATAGTCGCCCCTGAATATGGCCGTACACGCGCTACAAAGTTCCTGTCGACCCTGCTTGGTAAGTAAAGAAGGCTTCTGATGAGTAAGTGGTGAGCAACACACAAAAGTAAACTCAATCAATTCATAACAACCGCTACGTGTACATTTAATCTTTTGATCGTTCATGTGTTAGGCAATTTACATGCAAATGGAGTTTATGGCTTGAACCTCGCTCCTCATTTCCTCTCCCCTCCCGGCATTTCCCCTCGCCATTCTCATTCTTTGCTTCTTTCATTCCATCTCTTCACTCGTTGACGTATCTTCTCCCATCCACTTTTCTCATCCCGATAAAAGCTATTTAGAATCTTGTATTAACCTCTTGAAATTGCAGTTGTTCTTTTGTTGTGTGAACGCAATTTAAGGTTATAGAAAAAAGGTATACTCAGAACTGTTTTAGGCAGAAAACCTAGAGTGAGGTAAAGGGGGTACCACTTAAGCATTGATTTCAGAAGGCATATTTGTGTAACACCGCCTCTGTGGTCTAGTGGTCATAGTTCCTTGCTACAGATCCAGAGGTCCGGGTTCGAATCCGAAGGCGCTACCAGATTTTCTGAGAAGTAGTGGGTCTGGAAAGGGGTCCACTCAGCCTCGTCAGGATAACTGAGGAGTTATTTCATGGAAATAGCGGCCGTGGCGATCCGTTGCGCTGACCACGCGACACCCTTTATCCGCTAAAGTTGGCACTAACTTCGCCGACAAGCGGTATATTTCGCTTGCGAACTAAAGCCACGTAGTTTAGTTTATGTTTGTGTCTATATCACAAGGTATACCTGTCCACGTATCGCCTTCAGGCAGCACGTGATTACTGTTCCACAAATTTGATGGTATTTGGCCAACTCAGCAATAAAATATATCCTGAAAATTTTCTGAAATATGGACCGAAACATATAGCAGCAATAAAGTAATACCAATGTGAGCAGTTCTATTAGTTTATTTTTATGTTTGTGTTGACTGCTAAAGACCATCCACCAATCATGACCCGCAACAGGATGCAAACATTGAAGATATTCCGAAAGTGTTCACTACCCTAGCTGATTGGCTGAATCATACGTCATAGAGGAACACGACCTTCAAGAAACAGACTTGGTAAATATCGGTGTTTTTGTGCATTATTTTAACAAAGTTGTATCATTTAAGGGGTGATGTACAGTCAAATAAAACTTTAGTAACAATTCACCGTGAAAGGCAGTGGTAATGACGCAGGAAGCGGTCAGGGCGAACTTGAAGGAACCGTCACCAGAATTTGCTCGAGAGGCCTAGATAAAACCTCGAAGAAGATCATTAAGAATAGTCTGTCGCTTTCGTAACACGCGGTACTGCCGAAGTCGCATAATCAGTGTAGATATCCCCCCCTGTAAGGAGCTGTCTGTTCTGAAACGCTTCGGATGTTCGTAATATGAGTTTCTCAGACTGGATATCTATTGGTATCGGAGACGTTTGAGTATAGATGACTCTTCCATAAATCGAAGAATTGTTAATCTGATGTCTACAAATTATATCGGAGCTCATAAGAAGAAACAATAGAGGGCACTCCCTTAAACTTCATTCCCTTGAGGTCTAAGGGAGTGCCACTCAGGATGTGGTGATAACGTGCTAATTCCAGCCACAGTTGGAAATCGAATATTAGCCATCTTGTGCGTATTCCCTCGCTTTCATAGTTTAGGTACCACGCACGAAAGGAGCTGACATACTGGAAGCCATATTAATCACGTTAAATGGAAGCCATATGGAGATCCACGGGTGATACAGTATCTCGAACCCGCTGTGTACAACAGTTTATTGAATAAAGACCATATTCAGTTATTTTTTGGATGGATTATTTATTTTTTATTAAATTGTGACACTAATTTTAATTAGGAGATGAATTCCATGAAATAATATTATTGTCATTCTGTAGGATATATAAATAGCCGAACTGTAGTAATGTATATTCCGTCAAAAAACAAAAGAAAATAATTCTTAAATCGATACTTATGGGTTAAATTTACGACTTCATTACGCATGTAAGATGATGTTGATATGTGTTGTCTGTTCTTACGGAAGCTTTAAGAGTCGTCACGGAGACCTCCATTTGTGTCCACCCTGTAAGAACCGTTACTAGATAGTTTTGTAAAACGTTTTTCAGATTAAGATTTCAGGTAATTCTTAGGTGTACGAAGAAAATGAGTGCATTTCTCCTCTTCTACCGCTTCACAAATCGAAGTGTTTAAGGAAGCGTTTATTGTCACAGGCTTTCGCTATCAGGCTTGCGAGAGAACTGCATTTTGAATTGAAAATAATAGGTTTCAGGCATAAAATGTTCTCACAAAATATGTTTAGTTATCACCAAAATATTTGCTGTATACAAATGAATATAACTTTCACTGGCAATTTTTACGGATTACGAAAGTAACAAGTTTCGTTAAAAAAGTGCGACAACCCAACTGTAATATTGCATCCACCGCCCTCTTTTACACCCAATTCTTTTATTCCATCTATTGTTTCCTCTTACTTTCTCTTTCGTGCCCTTTTCCCCCTCCTATATGTGTCTTCTTTTCTATCATCCCAGACCTTAACAAGGAAACTTAAGAGCTCCTGGCCACAGCAAACGACAAAACAAATTAAAGTGGAAGTTTGAAATTGAAAGGCCTTGCTAACTAAGAGGAGGCAGAATTTCCTCTTTGATATAGACACACACTCGTAAGTAACCATTTCAATTTCGTGACTTCATAATACGACTGTGAATACAATGGTGAGCCCGTGTTGACAAGGCTCCTTGTCTATCTTGATTTCAGAATGTGCTTTACGCTCGGAATACCACGGTAGCGAGCTTCTATAGTAATGGGTACACTAGATTATTTGCTTTAGTATAGTTACACATGCTGTGCGTTACGTTGGCTGCCTTATTCAATATGCTACATTGGATCTGTGTGTGTAAATCTGCATCGTGATGGTTGTTGCAAAATTTATGTACAGCCGTGTACGAATGAACAAAAACCAACTGGAATTTTTTTTCCCCCGGTTAAACTGTTTATTGATGGATATATACGTTGCATCAACTGCATGAGATGGATGGTTTTGGTGCGGAGATTGAATCTGGCGGAGGACCGTAGATCATTACTAGATTTCTTTTGTGTGGCTTTTTGAGTCAATTATCTTAGTTTCAAGGGTTTTTTTATTGCTAGTGGAGTGGGACTAAGACCCTTGTACTGCGACCACTTCTGGCCTATTGTACCAGCCCCAGATGATAGGTGAGGGTGATTGAGGAGCAATTGGTGGAATGAAGATTGGCAGGGGAAACCGAAGTACTAGGAGAAAACCTGCCTCAGCGCCACTTTGTCCACCACAAATCCCACTTGACCAGACCCGGGATAGAACTCGGGCCGCCGCGATGGGAAACCAACGACTAACCGCTTGAGCTATGGCGCGGCCAAGTTTCGAGGTTAGTTTAATAAGTTTAAATTTAAAATCAATAACTGTTTTCACACCCAAAATATTTGTCAGTGCATGAGTTGAACTGAAATTCTGAGTACTCCTCTCTTATAACCATAAGCGTTTTCTTAGCAGAAAGTATCTGGAAAGTACTCTACATTACGTAATGCCCAATTGTACACACAACCGTTCACCACCTCTTGTGCATTAAACAAAGTTTGCGGTTAATATGTTATGAAGTGATCACTGAAGCAGAGTAGCAACAATATAAGTTGAAGAGGCTTATTGAAGGACATTCTGTGGCTAAGAAGCCTCTGTGTGAAGAGTTGAAACCCCTTTATTAACTTTAATAATGTTTCTTTAAGTATCCTGTATTGCGAAGTGTCTAAACGTACTCACCTGATGAGAGACGAAATATTCCGCGTTTTAACACACAATTCGACAAAGCTCAGATCTGTGTAATAAAATATATTTGTCCTGAATGATAGTTTACGAATAATCTGAAAACAATTAAACTACTCTGTACAGACAATTGTGATTGTTTATTTACACCATATAAAGCAATTTACTGTTTAATTCAGTATGATTCACGTTAGCTGTTATACTTCAAATAAGGTTTAATCAGCGTTTTCCTGAATCCATTTAAAGGGTCAGCAGAAGACGAAGTGTCCTGCGGGCGGTCTTCAGATTAAACTTCGCCAACGTGTCATGATGTACCATTAAGAATGTCTCTAATGAGGTTTCGTCTTAGAATTTTCGTGCAAGTAAGTCGTGGTGTTGTGCCACGCCATAGCTCAAGCGGTTAGTCGCTGGCTTCCCACTGCAGCGGCCCGGGTTCGATCCCGGGTCTGGTCAAGTGGAATTTGTGGTGGACAAAGTGACGCTGGGGCAGGTTTTCTCCTAGCACTTCGGTTTCCCCTGCCAATCTTCATTCCACCAATTGCTCCACAACCACCCTCACCTATCATCTGGGGCTGGTACAAGAGGCCAGAAGTGGCCGCAGTACAAGGGACTTAGTCCTACCCCACTAGCAATAAAAAGAAAGTCGTGGTGTATGTATGTATCAGCTAGTTTTGGTGTTGGTTGATTTACTGTTTTAAGAAAGAGTTATTTTAAATTTATTTTTACTTTGCTTATGTGTGACTTTCTCTGGTGTAGCCTATGATCTGAAGGCACAGTAATTAAACTACAGTTACGAAACGTGTTCTCTTACATGGAAAGAAAAAATCGAAATGAAAATGTTTTATAGTCCTCTGACCCCGCCCAGAAAAGTATTTTGGCTTTGAGGACGAAGAAGGCGGATTATGAATGTAGAATACTGCATAAGTACGACTAACTAACTAGGGAACTCCACAGAACAAAGTCCTTGAGAAACAAACGGTCACTCAGCTGCTCAAAAATTTCCAGACACTTTATGGAACCCGAACAGTGTTAAGAAGACCCCGCTACTGGCCCCTATCCCGAGGCAGATGAATCCAGTTTGTAAAAACCCATCAAATTTCTCTAAGATCCATTTTAGTATCATCCTCCACATACGTCTAGGTTTTCCTAGTTCTCTCTTTCCTTCTGGCTTTCACCAAAAAATCTTGTATGCTTTCGTTTGTTCTCTCATGCATGCCCTGCTTACCTCATCCTCCTTCACGTGATAAATGTAATTATATTTGGCGAAGAGTATAAGTTACACGAAGCTTCTCGTTGAGCATTTTCTCCAGTCTCCTATTTTGTGAGTACTGCGTAAAAATTAATTATACAGGCTTTGTTAGCTGAGTTGAATTGAGGAGATTATGATGGGCCAGACGTGTTGCTTGAATGGGGAGAAAAATGTATTCCTGTAAGATTCTGGTATCGAAATCTGTTGGAAGACCGAGAAGAACGGACGAAGATGGATCATAGTGAAATGGATGCTTAGGATGGGAGGTAATACTCGTACAGCTGACTCAGGGACACATTTAGCGGAGAAACTTCGTATTAGAAGTGCCGAACCATCGTTTAATGTTACCAGAAATTTAGAGTTAAGAGTCAGTACAGTTTGCTGGTGGCGTTGACTTACTGTGCAACGCGTGATTTTTAATTTTACCAGAATGTGAATGTAATCAGCACTAAATTAACAATGCTTTAAATAATTTAATTGACTCGTGAGATAATAATATAAAATCTGCATATAAATTAATTTCATAACACAGTTCCAAGAAATGGAACAAGAGCCCGTGAAGAGAGAATCAACTTTTATGTTCCAGCTCTTATGTAATCGAGACTTAATATTAAGAACTCCACTTCAGATATCTGTGTATGAATTTTATATTCACAAACACCCAAGAAATGTAGAAAGTTCAATGCAACTTTTACGTGAGGGAAGAGTTCAAGGACAGATGTATAATTTCCAGGTAGACAGGCAACGTTTCGTTATTTTACTTTTGAGGAATTACGAAGAACCAAGCGTACCCATTTTTCGGCTAATATCATTTCCAGAGAGAACAAAAATGGATTTGTCACAAGATTAAATACACGATAAATTATGAAGTCCTTGTATTTTAACCGTTCATAGATTATGCTAGAATTAACGCCACGTCTCCTTTAAACGATCTTACATACACAAAAGTTCAGGTAAGGCTCCAGGCTTCGCTCTCTTTTTCCGTTTTTAAGGGTAGTTTTGAGATCGGTTCTGGGGCCCACCCAGCCTCCCATCCAGTGGGTACAGGGGACTTTTTCTCGTGGTTAAAGTGGCCGCAGTGTGAAGTTGCCCACTCACCTAAATTAGTGAAGAGGCCACAAATGGCTGCTAACAAGGAAACAGTAACTTCCAAGACACTATAAACATTACAGTATGCAATTGAAAGAGTTTTGTTCCAAAGATATGAACTAGATTGAACTGTATGAGAACCGAAGTCAGAGGATGCCTTTTGTTCCTTGGTGATTAACCATACAATTCCGTACGAGTGCTTATTTGGCAGATGGCAGGATAAGAACCATGTAATGGAAGGGTTTGCAGACAATGTATGCACAGTTTTAGTCAGAAAACTTGAAAGGAATAGGCGAAATAGGAGACACAGGCGTAGGTAGGAAAATATTGAATCTTGGAGCAGTGAGTTTCGTGGTTGAAGCTGGATTGAATTGAACTGGATCAGGATAAGTTTCTGTGTAGCTGCCTGTCGGATGAACAAGGTAAAGGCATTTTGGAATTCCATAATAGCGGGGTGTTTGATGATCCAATGTTAGCATCTCATTAAATATTTTGATGCCATTAAATTTATTTATTTATTTGCATACTCTTTGTCTTATTTTTCTGACTTGTTCCAACCTGACATTCTTATCACTAACATTTTAACAAGAGTACGGTTTACTGGGGTTTAACGCCTTGTAGTTCGGAGGGACACCGACTTTTCGGAGTAATATTTAGTTCATCTCAGCTTGCCGCCTACTTCCGCTTGTTTCCTGCTTGGCTAACTCTTCGACTCTGAAGATGGAAGGGATGCATTTCTCCGAAACGCCGGACTGTCTCCAAACTGCACGGTGTACAACCCAAAAGATTGTATTCCTCACAGTCACTGCCATAAGAATACCAAATACATTTCGTAAATTCAGTCCGGATTACAGCTAAATATATTTGCATATGGTTGTGATTGAACTTGTTACGCGGAGAGAGGTTCATTGAGGTAAGACGAGGAACGACGTTTATGTACGTGTAATTCCCTAAGAGCTGAGCTTATAATCTCGCGTTAACATAAATGAATACTTTAGGCGTAATATGTTGATAACGGACATTATCTTTGATCAACCGTAGTACCTCGCCGTACAAAGCGCAGACCCGACAATGTGTGTTTACATCTGTTACAATTCAGTAACTAGCCTATAGCCTTGATATAACGACGTAAAGATAGTTGTAAACCACAATTCAGGGCGTAAACGAAATCTCTTGAAATGACAGTTGTGATCATTTTTTTAATATAATGGAATTAGAGGGGCCGATCACAGTGGCCGCGTGGTCTAAGGCATGAGCTGTCTTAGCCCACTCGAACATTGGAATCATGGGTTCGAATGCCACTCGAGGAATTTATGTCTGTGTGTGTTTATCCTGTGTTTGTTTTGTTCTATGTGTAAGTAGAGGCTTTGCGACGGGCAGATCTCCCGCCAAGGAGTCCTGGCGATTGTGTATATAGATTAAGAAACTGAAATATCGGCCCAAGGTCCACAAAGGCCGGTAGAGCCATAGGTATGTAGGTAGTGGAATTAGAAATGTTAAATCAAATTTAAACACTTTGCTGGAAGTTAAATTCAAGTATAATCATACAAATTGTACAGTTATGGGAATGTTGACGTTAGGAACCCATTCTGTAGTGGAGTTCGGTATTTTATTTCCGAGTACGTCTGTTCTTTAAAACATGGTTGACTTCATTTCATTAATGTAGTAGCATTTCGGTTCAAGGGGGTCTTCATAAGCACATGAATGTTCAGGTGTTAAGAATGGTTACAATAAATACATATGTCGAGAGGCCAAATAATCAGTTAAACTAAACATTCTCTCGTGCTGACAGGAATGTTCAGCTTTAAACCTGCCAATCAATTTGTAGGACGGTATCACAGTGTTGTGAGTTGTGCATTGAACATGGACGATCTCCTTTCCAACAACTTGTGTAAATTCAGTTGCAGTAAAAGAATATCCGATATATTTTATTGTACATTTTCGCGTGAAGCTGACCACTCACCTCCAACTAGTGCCGAGGTAAAAAAAATGTGGATCTATACATCCACTCCCCCATACGCCTTCATGGCGTAGTGCTAAATTAGTAGAGCACAAGGCCAACTTAACTTTTACATTTTACTAATCAATTAACTGACTAAATGTAAAGCTATCCCTGCAACAGGCCGTCCAGGCCGACAGAGTTGTGAGACGTCGAGGCTCCCACATTTTCTAAGACAGTCGGCTCACAGGTGGCGGTGAGGTTGTCAGCCTTACTCGCCGGCGGCCCTTTACTCTTAGGAAGATTCCTGGTATTCATTTCTGTTAGAGGCTGAGTTGACCCCAGGGCCATAATGCGGCTGGAAGGATTAGGTGAATTTAGAAATCCAGTGACATCGGGAATCGAACCCGCAACCTTCGGGCTTCTAACATGATGCCTCAAGCAACTACACTACCGCTTGATGAATGGGAAGTAGTGAAATTATCTATTTAAAAATGTTACGTTCGCCTTAATGTCTTTGGGTGTACGTATTGAAGAAAGTTCTTTGCATGAAATATAATCCACCGAAAATCTTTCCTTTTCAGAACTGCGTAACATAATACTACGTCGTTAAGTACAACATGAATCTTCGGCATGATAATTAGGGATGGATAATATCCTTTGTTGCCGGTCACGGTAGCCGAGCGGTCTAAGTCATGTACTGTCTTCGCTCGCTTGGAAACCGGGATCATGGGTTCGAATCACACTTAGGGCATGGATGTTTAGTTTGTGAGTGTGCATTTTTGTGTGTTTGTGTACACGTAGAGGCCTTGCGACGAGCTGATCACCCGCCCAAGGAGTCCTACCGAATGTGTAAGATCTAGAAAAACCGAAGTGAACGGAGAAGTTCATGGAGGTAGGTCTAGGTCCACTGGGGCTGTAGTGCCAAGGAAAAAAATCATTTGTTAATATATCAATTCCCTTCCCTCTCATGAAGATCACTGTCGTTGCTATCGTCTTTCTTGTTTCTTTTGGACTGGTCTGTGGAGCCAGAACCGTCCTTCAAATTAGATTATAACAAGTAATGTTTAAGGAAACTTTATACTTCCTCCACACATGCCTATTCTTCGAGACTAATCACATGTAGAGCTTTAGGAGCGCCTAAACGTACGACTGATCCAATGAGGATGCCACCTTCCAGACAGTCTGAGAACCCGACTCACATGCATCTATCTAGAATTGTTGTTTTGGGGATGAAATGTAATGTAATCGTAGAATTAAAAAGCGACGCTAATAATATTCCCAAACTGCCCTACAGGAACTTAAGTGAAACCAAGTCTTTGAACTTATGATTGAGCATGGTGGGTTATTCTCTTGAGGTGGAGCAGGTCAGTGAATTTCTTGCTTACACTCACTTTGGTGTTGTGAAATGAGAAAAGCGCTGCGTGCTAGGGTTGAAATCTTGTTAGGCGTATCGGTACATTTACTGCATGCATGAATTCCTAGAGACTCTAAGTTGCAGCAGATATGTCGATCTCAGATACATACCTGGTAAATACTGCACGTTCCTCAGTATTCCCTCAGCAACAAAGCTGTTACGTTTAAAGCGAGGAATGGGAGACGTGTTGTTAAATTATTGAACACTGAAGGTCCCTAGGGTTGGGTGTGCGTTGCAGAAGGAAGAAGAAGCGAGTTTGTAACCTGTCGGGGAATTTCACTCATGCCGCTCAAGTAAAAGTCGGCTGTTGTACCAGTACACATTTGAGAACATCTTCAACTCGGGTTTTGACATCCCAAGGCGTACTGCCAACTCAGATACATTCTAATTTGTCTAACAGTTTTACAGGTTATTAATTTCTTGCTTATTTAACAACGTCGTCACTAGCTCATATTTTTTTTCAATGGGTCTTCCAGCCATTCAGGGTCTAGTCCTCTTACTCAGTTCCGTATTAATTTTTGACAGACGTATGACTCCTTGGACTAGGGATCAGCTCGTCGCAAGGGCGCTACTTAAACATAGGACGACACGAACGTAGAATAAACGCATACATACACCAAACATCCATTCCCTTAGTGGGATTCGAACCCACGATCCCGGTTTCCAAGCGAGCGAAGGCAGTGCATGCCTCCGCTCGGCTACCGTCACCGGCAGTGTATAAGAATAATATATAAGAATTTAGTTCGTACCTCACAGGAAACAGATCCGAACCCACGATCCCGGCTTCCGAGCGAGCGAAGACAGTACATGCCTTAGACCGCTCGGCTACTGTGACCGGCAGTGTATAAGAATAATATATTAGAGTTCAGTTCGTACCTCACAGGAAACAGATCCGAACCCACGATCCCGGCTTCCGAGCGAGCGAAGACAGTACATGCCTTAGACCGCTCGGCTACCGTGACCGGCAGTGTATAAGAATAATATATAAGAATTCAGTTCGTACCTCACAGGAAACAGATCCGAACCCACGATCCCGGCTTCCGAGCGAGCGAAGACAGTTCATGCCTTACACCGTGTGGCTATGGTGACCTGCTGTAGCTCAGATCATGCAATGATGAACTATATCATTATTAGTGTAAAAATTATAGAAAAGTAGGCATATGAAGAAAGAAGCGATCTTGTTCATAATTTGAGGGAGTGACCCGTCATTTTCATGGAGTTACTGAGGAAAATACGCAAAATATCAATCAATATTGACATTATTGTATCGTGGAGTGTAACGCCGAACCGTCTGCCGATTGTTGCGGTGATTCAAAGCAATATGCTGTCCTGAAGATGAATTCAACACCTCCCTCCGAAACGTTCGTAACGACGTACCAGAATACACGGCGTAACACACCATAAGACAGCAAGCTTCCTTGTCACTGCCTTTGGAACCTCTATTCTGAATCATGAGTGATTTCCTCTGTAGCTTGTCTGCACTAGGTGGCCCTCAGTGATGTCCGTTTTGGAGGCGACCTGTAAGTCCGAGTTCCCTCTGTATTCGGATTCATTGTTTTCTAGTTACAAGAAGACAACGACAATAAGTCTTCTTACTTTCTACCATGTCTGACGAAAGAATGCCGCGTATATTCCATCTTACATATGTGACTTCCGGCGCGTGTGTGTAGTCCCTAAAGGACGTTGTTGATTAAAAGAATAACTTAGCGGATGCTAAGCGTAATTCTGATTTGCGAACGCTGTTTCAGCGCCTGTGTCCATAAATTAAACAATATTCGATTGAACATCACGTATTCGGATAAAAAGAGATTTTAAACATTTGTTATATGTTCAAATGCATAATAAATCTTAATCGTAGCATATAAATTCATTGATTAGAATAATCCGAAGTCGCATAATGTCTTTGGCCACTGGACCATTGGAATCCTGAGTTCGAATCCCATTAAAAGATTTGATGAATATCCGTTTTCTTCTTCCGTTTGTGTTTTCCCGCGTAGGTTGAAACCTTATGATCGGCCGATTCCTATCCAGGGAGTCCTGCCACTGATCACTGGAGCTGAGCCCTTCTTGAGAAGCTGCCAGTTGTGCAGGTACTCAACAACTTCCCAGCATTTTGTGGAACCAGGAAGTTCATTACCGTCTTCACAAGAGCCATCCACTGGTCTCTATCCTGAGCCATATCAGTCCAATCCATACCATCCCATCCTATCTCTCTAAGACCCAGTTTAATATTGTTCACCCACCAACGTCTTGGTATCCTAGTTCTCTCCTTTCTTCTGGCTTCTCCACCGATATCCTATATGTATTCTTTTTGTCCTCCATTCGTGCTACATGCCCTCCACTTCTCATCCTCCGTGACTTGATCATTCGGAGTATACTTGGAGAATGGTACACGTTGGGGCTCCGGTTGTCAATATATACGTGATCCACTAAACTACACGGCGTCACATACAAAAACAGCTGTCTACACAGTTCAGTATTTTTAACGCGGTGGGTAATAAACCCGACTGAAGAGGCAAAAATACGAGAATAATTTTCAAAATAAATGAACGAATTAGTTCAAAACACTTGCAGGTATGGAGAAACAGGAGTGACAGATAATAAAGATAGAGTTTTAGCAAATGTTAAGACTACAGACACCTGCAGACCATGAGCTTAGTGGGGTTATTTCATCCTGCAAAAACATCAGCTATATAAACTACGAACTTAACGACGGACGTTTCTTGACATTAGACCACTACTTTTTGCCTATTCCCAATGTTTTACTGCTTCACATTATTTCAGAGATATTTGGCCGTAAATTGCTCTTACTTTCTCTCTTTGGGACAGCAAAGTCACTCGCACAGAAGTGGAATGAATACCGTCCGTCACAGAAAAGTTCTCTGCGTTCGAGTTCATGCTGTTTTTCTTATAGAATCTACCACTGAGTTCTTCTGTTTGTTTAGAATGTAGTGTAGGCGAAGACATAGCAATATAGCCATATACTCCAGTGTTCTATTGGTCCAGAGGTTTTCTGACTCTTTGCCAGTTATTGAAAACCTAGTTTAATACAGCATAGAACGACAATGTACGAGAGGTAGGATGTTCAAAGTATGCCTAATAATCGTGGCAGTCTGTCTTTAATGGAATTCATAACAAAAAACAAACAAACTCCGTGGCCTGAGTCCGCAAGCGAACTATACCTACCGAACGAGAGACCGCCGCTTGTCGGCGAAGTTTGTGCCAACTTTAGCGGATAGAGGTTGTCGCGTGGTCAGCGTAACGAATTCCTACGGCGGTTAATTTCGGTTTTGTAGACCGGAGCCGCTATTTCCTTAAAATAGCTCCTCAATTATCCTCACGAGGCTGAGTGGACCCAATTCCAGACCCAATTCCTCTCAATGGAATTCATAAATATTAAAATATTTAAAAATGTGTACATCATATACACATATATGAAGATATGTCCCTGACACCTGTCATTTATCTTAAAAAATGGAAACGTATGCATTGTTTCAATAATAGTTGGTACACGTGTCTCTTTCCGCTATCCACAAATGACTAATTAGGCTAATGTTTTTTTTTGTATTTAAATAAGTCCAGCGGCGTGCTCTACTGGAAATGCTTGCATTCGGGTCAGTAGATATGCAAACTGCAAGCAAATGAAAGGTTATAAGGGTAATGTTGTTTGTTGTGTCAATTTATTCAGAAATATACGCTTTAAAATAGACGAATTAATCCAGACCGTCAGTAACAGGAGACTTATTCTCTTCCATAATCTGCACAAAGGAACTCCATACGTGTATCTGATCCCTGAATAACATGTATAGTCTGGATACTGACAGCGCTGTTACGTAACTAACTTACAAAATGAATACAGCACTTCTCATCCTGTATTGGGTCAAACTAGCCTGTTCGAAATCGCGGATCCCGGAACTGTGAACGAAGTTCGATGGAGCTGTTTCGTGAAATCGCAATCTGATATTAGTGTCCACATGTCTAATAACAATCAGTGTTCATTATATGTTCCTTAATGCATAGAAACGTATTTGATTTTATTTTGTTTATATAATGGTATTAAGCATTATTTGTTATAGTTTGGACTCTAAAATAATTGTCAACAGACAGAATGGGTTGTGTTCGATTTATGAGAAAACTTGGGAAATCTTAGATGTTATGTCGTCAGGAAACTTAACGGTGAAGAATGTCTGTTTTGCAATTAAAAATGGCCATAGCGCGAATTTTACAGTTCTATGAAATATGGAAATAATCTATGCCCTCTTTAAAGTTAAACGTAATACACTGGTTGAAGAATGACGTCTTCTGGGATGTGGTGCCTTGTAGGCATAGTATAAACCGACGTTTCGGAGGAAAGTATCGCTTCAATCTTCAGGGTAGATGTAAAAAAGAAAGAAAAAATCCGCGAGTGAGGAACCAGCGTGATAAGGTGGCTTCTACCCTGAAGCTGTAGGCGATACGTTCCTCCGAAACGTCGGTTTATACTATGTCTACACGGCGCCACATCCCAGAAGACGGCATTTTTCATAATCACAGCCGTGGAAACCTCATATCTTACATAATACACTGGCTCTCTCTTTAGGTATTGCAGATGTTTGACGTGTAACGAACTTGAAGGAAAAAGAAACATTTGCGTGAATATACCAGTAATTTAACTGTTGCAGCTGCACAGCTATGACCTGTGTGATGCAGAGTTTCGATATGCGTTAGTTCCACATACGAGTCTAATTAAAGAAGGAAAATGTCTTTCGGAATATTGAATTTCTGAAGAACTCGTCTCTAGGAGAACGAAGTTGTATCCTACCCAAGTCTGGCTGTTCTAATGGGGAGACTGCTTCTGTTCTGTAGAGCCCCAGGTGGCTTTCAGGACCGTAATTAACAGCTGGTGAAAAGGGCATGATTCCAGCGTCTAATTTTATGAAGTGACAATCAGACGAAAACATAAAACTTTTAATTAATATCTGAACGACAAGTGATTTAAAATGCGAGAAACTGCGCTGAACTCCAATACTACACACAGACATTGATGTGTTATTGTCTATATACATATATGTATTATATACTCGTATTAAGTTGTTAAGTCCTTCTTATAATTAGGGATCATGTGTCGTGTGAGGAAAAATTAATCCACAAAGGAATATATCGTCACTTTTATTTAAAGATCGATTTATGTGTATTTGTCTCATTGTGGATAAACTTTCATATGGGTGAACTACAGGCTTCCTCTCCTAAGTTATGGAATAAAACAAAAACAAACTCCGTAGCCTGAGTCCGCAAGCGAACTATACCGACACTGACTTCGCCGACAAGCGGCGGTCGCTTGGTCGGTAAGTTATGGAATATCTGACGATTATGCTTGCAGACTTGAACATGTATTTAAACAAATTTTCAGAAGGGCAGTAGGGCAAATTATATTTTAGAGATAGAGCACGTATTCATATTAGAAATACGCGTACAGCTGTATGTGTAATTATTAGAGGTCTGTTGCTACCTCGTAGAACATGANTACCGCTACGTGCCGCTGGGGAGGTAGGGGTCAACATGTCACAATACTATTATGAGGATCACCATACTGATTAGTCCTATGTGTTTCAATAATATTTACGATTAAGTAATTCTCAAGTCATTTCCACGGAAACGTTTAGTTTTTATATATATAACAGAGGTGGCGACTCTGTGGTCGAAAGTGTCCCGTCTGAAGTCTTACCTGCTTACTTACTCATGGAGCTGAGCCCTTCTTGAGGAGAAGCCAATTCTGCAGCTACTCAAGAATTACCCAGCATTTTACGGAACCAGAAGGTTTATTACCGTGTTCAGAAGAGCCCTCCACTGGTCCCTATCCTAAACCAGATCAATCCAATCCATACCCTCCCATCCTATCTCTCTAAGATCCATTCTAATATTGTCCACCCAACTACTCTTTTGTCTTCCCAGTGGTCTCTTTCCTTCTGGCTTTCCCACCAATATCCCATATGTATTCCTCGTCGCCCCCATTCGTGCTACATACCCTGCCCACTTCATCCTCCTTTACTTGATCATTCTAATTATACTTGGAGAAGAATACATGTCATGAAGCTCTTCATTATCCAGTTTTCTCCAGCTCCTGTCACTTCATCTCTCTTCGGTTCAAATATTCTCCTCAACACCCTGTTCTCAAACTCCCTCAGTCTGTGTTCCTCCCTTAAAGTCAGAGACTAAGTTTCACACCCATACAGAACCACAGGCAAAATTGTAGTTTTGTATATTCTACTGAAGTCTAAAGATGTAATTTAATTCGCTATTTTAGCTTAGAAAGAAAGGAAAGGATGAGACAAAACCACGAAAGTAATAAAGAAGTAATAAAGTGTTAACCCAAAGAGGAAGTACAATAGATCATTGAAGGTCGCAGTGCGAGGGCCGGATTTTATGGCCCACACCTTACACACACCCACAAAATACGCACAGATTGGTTGGTAATAAGTAGAGAGTGTAATTATAGGAGTCTCATGGTGGTCTGTAAGTATAATATGTGTATTGGAGCAACTTTTCTTGCCTGACTGGCTCCCTTGTTTTGCAATTGGTTGGGATGCTTGAAGTGGTGCCTTGATAAGACTTGACAAAGTGTCCTTATTTACAGTGTGCCCTGGCCGCTTATAATAAGGAAGGATATCCATCATTGTCGCCCCCCTTCCCCCTTCACCCTTCCTTTCGGTCTCCCCCGCAAATTAAAACATTAACTGTTCAAGGGAAGGGAAACAGTCTGTTGTTAGGTGGACCGTGACAAATTGAAGAGTTTCGTAAAGATATGGTTTGAGGCTGAAATCTTGACGAGGGGTTGGGAAGACAACGGAGGTGAGGATATTTAATTAAAGTGGAATGTTGGAGGTTTCGTATAAAAGGAAGAGGGAGATTTCTAAAGGAGGCTGCTTGGTTTCTGCCGTATTCATCTCGGTTTTGCTTTCTTAACACAAGATTGGAGACAGAAACAAGAGACTAACAGAAATCTGTTCCTCTTGTCTCTCCACAGAATATGTAGGTCATAAGGCAGTAGGAAGATCAATGATGCGGACCTAGATTTATGTCATCAATTTCCAGAGCACAAAATAGAAATTATTAAGCCAAAAGATGACTTTTAATTCGTAGTTTCGCTTTAGTTTGTTCAACAATTCATTATTTTCACTTCGACGAAGGCACAATACGCAGACTCAACAGCACTTTGCAAGTAGGTCCGTATAAAACTGTATCTTGTCTGCCTAGAGACTACTACGTATATCGACTTACTATTTCCTTTATTTCAGCTAACTGTAGGCCTACACAACGAAATATGGGTCCGTACATAAATGTTAGTATACCGGTATGTTGTGGACCGCGCCATAGCTCAAGCGGTTAGTCGCTGGCTTCCTACCGCGAAGGCCCGGGTTCGATCCCGAGTCTGGTCAAGTGGGATTTGTGGTAGACAAAGTGGCGCTGGGGCAGGTTTTCTCCTAGTACTTCGGTTTACCCTGCCAATCTTCATTCCACCAATTGCTCCACAATCACCCTCACCTATCATCTGGGGTGATACAATAGATCAGAAGTGGCCGCAGTGCAAGGGACTTAGTCCCACCTCAAGCAATAAAAAAATACCGGTATGTTCGAGTGCTTGCTTGTAAGTAGAAAACTATGAGATTTCCAGTAATTTTCATGATGCGATCAGTTCCTTTCTTCCGTCGTTTCCATGGATTCAGAAGCGAGCTTAATTGTTGCAACGAAGTGAAACCGCAGGATAATTTTCCAGTTTATGTTCCTTTCTTTCGTGAGAGGATTTAAAAACCTATAAGATATGGGGATTTAGAAATGGAGTTATCTTAAAGATATAATTTATTTTAGTATTTTAAGCATCAAAATTCATATAATTACATCGAAATATTTCAAATCGGACAGAGTCGAAAGCATTGTCATTTACACTTAAGTGCAGTGCTATAAATACGTGACTATAACAAGGACAATATTGCTTTATAGAGTTAATTATGACAAAAATAGACGTAGAGCAACAAATACAGGCGTAAAATATTTATTGATAATCGTTATTATGTGGGAAATTTGCGGGATCCTGTAAACTCATTAATGAACTTTGGAGCTCATAAAGAGCAGACAAGCTATTGACTAGCTTATTTACTATTTATTCCTAATTAAAAACTCTGCTCCATAGAGTTAGATGGTTAGTAATTTATTTTAATTAGTTTAAATATTTTGATTTTAATGTTTGTATGTAACGCCTTTAATTCTTTGAAAGGAGGTTAGTAAATAAGACTTCAATTTACAGTTTATAACTACAATAATAGTCAGCCCATATCTATCTGTGTCTCTGCAGCACTTTGATGGACCTTGACTGTTTCTCAGTTTGTTGATCTTTTGCGCAGTCGGTAGGACTCCTTGGACAGGTTATCAGCCCGTCGCAAGGCCGCTACACACAGGACAGCACAAACAGAATAAATACACATAGATATCCATGCCTCGAGAGGTATTCGAACCCATGAAGACAGTTCATGCCATAGAGCGCGCTGCCACTGTGACCGGCTGTCAACCAATAAGTAACTGAAAATAAACATTTCATGTTCGCTACCCTCGCCTTATTAGATTCATTGTCTTTTCTAATGAAACAATTGAATACATATTGATATTAAATGTTTCAATAATTTGCACTGGAGACTTTAAAGAAACGATATGTTTTCACAAAATTGGGGGCACAGTATATCTCTAATTATCAGACCATTTTTTTCCCCCCCTTTGGCGCTACAGCCTCAGTGAGACTAGGCCTACCTCCATGAACTTCACCGTTCACTTCTGGTTTTCTAGATCTTACACATTCAGTAGGACTCCTTGGGCGGGTGATCAGCTCGTCGCAAGGCCTCTACCTGTACACAAACACAGAGAAACGCACACACACAAACTAAACATCCATGCCCTGAGTGGGATTCGAACCCACGATCCCGGTTTCCAAGCGAGCGAAGACAGTACATGCCTTAGACCGCTCGGCTACCGTGACCGGCTATCAGACCATTACTAACCTAAATTTATTGATAAGTTTATTGTATTTAATAATTGCTTAATTAAATTCATTTTATTATTATAATTATTGCCGAAGTAAATAGCGTGATTAAAAAAGAAAATGAATGCTACGTGAGTCTGTTTTTGTAGCAACGCCGTGGTTCAGTAGGATGTTCATGAAAAAGCTAAACAATTTTCTTAACAAATTACTGGAATAGACGAGCTGGGATTACACTTCCAAATACGTAAACATGATTGGTTTACCCGACATATTGTTGTGTGCCTAGTGTAAGTTGTGTGGGAACATGGCGTCGGCTAGATCGGGTACTACAAACTAAAACTCGGAATCAGTCAAGTCGATAGCATATGAATGACAGTTCTAAGACGAGGCATTTTACAATGTCCTGTCCTTTCAGCTACCCTTCCTTAGGTTTATAGCCATGCTTAGCGAGGTCTCAGTGTGAAGCAGTACCGGCAAGTAAATCAGATAATTTGTTCTTCCTTCTTAACATTTGTCTGATGTTGAATTAGACGTGAGCGTCACACATGAAAGGAACCATTGTATGTAGGAGTTGTAACACATAAGAATCTATTAAGCTCAGCTTACCGCGGTTTACACACTAACTGTACATTTGTTCTCATAATAAAAACATTCATCAGCATGAAACATTAAATAAAAACGACTCAAACAATTTTCCAGAGAAGTTTTGTAGTATTGCTTCAGATGTCGCCGTTATGTTCTGCTTAGATGATTAATGACGGCACTGCCATGACAAAGACGCGTCGTTACATACCTTATAATTTAAAGCCTTGTTTATTTACTAATATTTCTTATGCTCCTTACAATTTTTTGCTTCTCCCTGATTATTATGGAACTTAATGGCTTCTGTGTTTCCTTTGATCTAATTTGATCGTGTGATGTAGGTAACTTAACGAGGAGATCATTGAATGTAAGACAGAGACAGAGGGAGATCTGTCAGTGCGTACTGGCGTTTACATTTACGCGTGAGGTAGGATTGACAACTACCAGTTATAAATCTTGTATTCAACCCTTTCATGTCCTTCAGTAATGATAAGTGCATTCATGAAATTGTATACTATCGATGTGCTTGACTGCAGGTCTCTAAGAAGCAAAGCGGTGTTTTATAATAACTTGACTCTTTACAGTATTATGATTCAGAATATTCTTGTTGCTTTCAAGTGTCATGTTCTGGCGCCAAGCATGGCTGTCGTTGTTATATTTCACTGTCATTTCTTCTTTCAGATTTCATTCATCTCAACACAAAATTCCGAGAGACCCACGAATACATTTAACATAGCAACATGACGGCCGCTAGATCCGACTGTGCCTTCAGACAGACTACGAGACGTGTGTTTGAACTCAGGGTTTTTATTTCACCCTCTTTCAGTGGGCCTAGACCTACCTCCATGAACTTCTCCGTTCACTTCGGTTTTTCTAGATCTTACACATTCGGTAGGACTCCTTGGGCGGGTGATCAGCTCGTCGCAAGGCCTCTACCTGTACATAAACACAGAAAAACGCACACACACAAACTAAACATCCATGCCCTGAGTGGGATTCGAACCCACGATCCCGGTTTCCAAGCGAGCGAAGACAGTACATGCCTTAGACCGCTCGGCTACCGTGACCGGCAGTGTATAAGAATAATATATAAGAATTCAGTTCGTACCTCACAGGAAACAGATCCGAACCCACGATCCCGGCTTCCGAGCGAGCGAAGACAGTACATGCCTTAGACCGTGTGGCTACAGTGACCGGCAGTGTATAAGAATAATATATAGGAATTCAGTTCGTACCTCGCAGGAAACAGATTCGAACCCACGATCCCGGTTTCCAAGCGAGCGAAGACAGTACATGCCTTAGACCGCTCGGCTACCGTGACCGGCAGTGTATAAGAATAATATATAGGAATTCAGTTCGTACCTCGCAGGAAACAGATTCGAACCCACGATCCCGGTTTCCAAGCGAGCGAAGACAGTACATGCCTTAGACCGCTCGGCTACCGTGACCGGCGAACTCAGGGTTACCGCCTGAAATTTCAACTCCACGCTCGCGATGAGAATGCCCTATCGATTCCTATCACAAACTTAACAAAGACACTCAAATGAGCAAGATTCTTAAGAGTCCTTCATTTGTTTTTTAGGTTTCTCCAAATATAATTGTAACCAACAAATTTATTAGTCAATAGGGCACTTTTAAATACACAGAGAATAGCTGATTTAAGCTTCAAAATGTAATTACTTCCATGACTTTTTTCTTGCTTCATAGTACCGTTATTAATGATGGTTATTTTGAAAATAAGTATGCATTGTCTCTGGACATGGCAGGACAGCGCAAAAACAAACTAAACAATCACAACAACGCTGATGTTTAGTGTAAGATATGACGGATTCTTAGTAAAATATCGCCTTCTTTATCTTATGACCATATTGCTCATTCACCTAAAAGTGTGTCTTGTGTTCTTTTCTATTTAAGTATTATAATCTTCTCGGTGTTCTAATTCGAATAATATCTTAGTGTTGAACAGAAAAAATGGTTCAAGTGACACAATACATTTCATTTGTGGCCCTATATTTTGAACTGGACCGAAATACATAGTTCGACCTCTTAGGAGCACAGGACATATCTTCACTTCATCACTGCATCTTGATGAGCACAGGGACCTAGCCACGTGACAAACGTATACCGAAAATGCCTTCCCAGTAGATATGGTGGAATCTGATATTCCATGGGGCCTTATTTCCTCTCCTACACCTTTGTTACATAGACATAAATATATCTTCTGGTATACTTTTACCTCTACTTCCTCTTTACCAGTCCGCACTTGAATCTAGCATTACAACGCAGTGCCCAGTGGGCCTAGGCCTACCTCCATGAACTTCTCCGTTCACTTCGGTTTTTCTAGATCTTACACATTCGGTAGGACTCCTTGGGCGGGTGATCAGCTCGTCGCAAGGCCTCTACCTGTACACAAACACAGAAAAACGCACACA